>NW_002060977.1:415251-417558 GCF_000150275.1 Trichoplax adhaerens
AGAAATAGGCGATATAGTCCTGTCGACTATACTGTATTTTAATACAGTTTGGTAGCTAAAGGAGAAATACAGTGCATAGTGGGTCAAAGTTTCATTTTACAAAGGTTCTGAAATTGAATATTATTTTTTAATTTGTAATCTATATGTTCATCTGGCTGTAATGTTAACGAAAAGTGAGTAAGTGAACGTTCGTATGGAGCACAAATGTCTCTTAATAAACGATCACCCATAAAATAGGCTTATAATTTGCTTTAAAAAATGAATACACACCTCGAAATCAAAAGTTATAAGTTTTACCACTACTGTTCATACTGACGTTGGCCGGGCCCACATGAAAGTGTACAGTATGAGCCAGAGACCTCCATTTGTATTATTGGTATACGTGACATATATATCCCCCCAACATTAAGGACGAATGCAGCAATTTTGTAATCGAGTTTTCAGCCAACGATGAATCGAACTTGCTCCTACTGTAATATTGGATCAACAGTAATATCCGACTCCTACAGATTTTATAATTTTGAAGTCAAGATTGCAATAAAGCAGTAGGCAATGTGCCTTTGCGATCCAGCTCTTACTGTTACTGATGTCTACTCTATAACTACAGTACAGTAGGTAGAAAAGTGGCCACTAAATAAACTTTGGATAATCCATTTCCATCGACTTTCCATTATGATTGAATGGTGACGAATTTATCCTCTCATAGTATCAACAGTACGAAAATACTATAAAAGTCTATAAAAATAGCAGGAGTCGGATATTACTGTGGATTCGCTAACCTTACTTCCTGTGAATTATTGTGCTATTGTGACATTGAAAGTACGTCCGAAGAAGGAATGCAGATTAATTATAATTACAGTACTGGCAGGTAATCAACGCCAATATGAAGACATTTCTTTATGAAGGAATACCTTTTAAAAATCATAACTACATCCGCGTACAGCATCCTGTAGTGGGTACTGTTAGAAGCATTATGTAATCATTTTGTCCATGAGTCGGGCTGACCATGTGACGGGAGTCGAGAATAAACTGAACTCTATTGCAAATAAAGAATTGCAAAGAAAATACTGAATGAATTTGCTAGGAATACGTCTCGATTTGATTCTCAAACTGTATAATATATTGCTATGTCTAATGTACTGTACAAGTACTGTAGGGTACTCACCACTACCGATAGTCCTTATTTTTCTTTCAGTGTACGAGTTTTGATCGAGTGTGGACTATGGCAAGAGATTTTTCTTTCTTTCAGTTTGTTCCTATGGGCTGACTAGCTGAACCTGCGGTTTATGTACTTCTCCGTTAAGTTTAGGAAATGTACTGAACCAGACTGAATCAGATCGTGATAGTCAGAATGGATGAAGAAAAGTTTTGTAGTATTAAGTTAATAGGGTATCCTTTCTGACGAATAGTGCAACAATTATTACTCTTAGCTTATCGATCTGCGAAGTTAGGAGATATCAATGGATACAGTATTTTTTCTGTTAACTCTTCTTAAGACTTCTAACGAAAACGAGCTAGTTTACCTATGGTTGCCTGGTTATGTCTGTTAAGCTATGGTGCAGTAGTATGACTGACATTCAGGGACTTGACGTTGGGCATATTGATGAAAGATTAAAGATTATACAGTATTAACTGTAAGTTAAGGATTAAGATTAAACTAAATTAAATTAATTAACAGTAAATGACAGCATGGCAGGAAAAGATGAGGTGGAATTCATACGCAGTTAATTGGCTAAAATTTGAACGGGATAAACGAGGGATTACTGCACTCGAGGAAAAAAAATTGAAATTTTCTCAGCTCTATCAAAGAAAGAAACGGACCGCATTATCAGCATCGTTCTTCCTAATGCACTGATTGATAATCACGTTTCTTTCTCTATTTACATTATCGTAAGAACAAACTTCCTATGTTATTTCATATTCGACTGTATTGGCAGTAGCTAACTGCGGTACAATACAAAGAATGTTATCATAGGAGTTATCAAAAATTTTTAAATACCTTATTGGCATTTTATTAGCGAGGTGATTCGCTACTGATAGCCTCACAGGACTTTATCTAGTAGTCCATCTAGTATATAGTACTGTTCTGTAGATGAAAATGTAATGTTATCAATGTTTGCTTTTCATCGCTATTACCGTATCTCGCAACTCAGTTATCAATCGATGATCGGTTACGTAGCAGATAGGACAGATACAGCTCGGCAAAATACTCGAACCACTACTATGTAGCAGCCTCTGCTAAAGCATAAAAATATCCCGTAGGATATAAACTGTACTTCAATGGTGGCGGAACTGATGTTGATAGGG
>NW_002060976.1:0-838 GCF_000150275.1 Trichoplax adhaerens
CTAACCCTAACCCTAACCCTAACCCTAACCCTAACCCTAACCCTAACCCTAACCCTAACCCTAACCCTAACCCTAACCCTGTCTCTAAGATGAATATTTCTACAATTAAACTTTCAATTATGCAAGGATACGGATATTACGAAACAGGTAGACGGAATCCGAATTCATATCCGTATAATCTTAATCTTATGTATTAAGACGTGGACTACTACGAATCAATTTCCGTAACCGTACTAGGAACTGTGACCACCTTTTTGTATATATCAGATATTCATAGGCATATGAGAACTGTAAGCATTTTGTACAGCAAAGTTGAAAACTGAGTGTTTTTTAATATTCATATACACCTACATTATAAAGTAATTCTGCTGTTTTCTTTCTTTTGTCTGAATACTTTAAATCGTTCGCCACTGGTACCAGTAACGTAACATTAATTATAATCATCAATACATTAGAAAAACTCGTTGGACATAGTGAGAATTCATTTCGAACGGGTATTTCTTCTAGTATGTTAAATCTGACTGCGAGTAAATAGTTACATTTGCAGCGGAGTGCTAAATACATACGTTACAGTATAACATACGAATACACAGTAAGTATATCGAGAGAGCACAAATGTGTTATTGTAGCTGTTAATTTCAGAGAAGGATCGTGGAATCAGGGACGCCCACCCCGGAGAAGGTTCAAAATAAAATATTATAAATTCCAAAAGTTAGGCTACGTTTAGATAAATCAAATGCATGGTAGCGGATTCTTACGACGTACAGTATACTATATAGAACGGTTGGATTAAGCTTGCTACAGTTTTTTAAGTTTTCTATGTCTGTACGTAGCACGG
>NW_002060976.1:5625-7230 GCF_000150275.1 Trichoplax adhaerens
CGTGAACCATTTGATATACTAGACATGATCGAAAAACTTACGGAATATAAACTGATGATTTTAGGCTAAAACTTTACTTAAACGTGGTAAATGATTTAAGGATGAGATATAGTTATAGATGTGAATCGAATAGCCGATTAGACGCAATAATAGTCGTAGATAAAATTTCAGCGAATTACGGAATATATTACACGCTAATGAAGCTGTACGCTTATATGGCCACTTAGAGAAACAAAACATTGGTTCTTCTACGAAATTTTTGATTACGGCTTTACTAAAAGTGAAGAAACGAAAAAGGCTATACGTGTTAAAATTGATAAGTGTGCCACCAATGTTGACTTCAAATCGTATGGCTTTACCATTAACAAGGAAGATGTAAGGTTTATTAGGCTGACCGAAGAAAATTTAATTGCATTAAACTCTTTCTAGAATGCTATATATATGATAAAAGTCTCTACAGATCAGTAAAGATTGATCTTTACTAGACCTAACTCGCATGTTGCTATTGAATTGTGGTGACTGCAGTATTTGTAGTATGTTCAGCGTATATTTACAACGAATAAAAATTTTGTTATCGCTGGTATATATAAAAAAATTTGATCCCCATAAGTTATCTACGTAAAGAATATGTAAATTAAAAAATTGGATGTATGCTTTATGTCCCTTGGCGCATAAAACATTCTGAAGGGTGTAAATCTGTCAAATAGAGATTGAAAATATTTCGCAAATTACAACTCTGCTAATGAATAATCCTTCTCACGTAATACGATTGTAAGTCAGTGATATATTGTACCGCAAAGTCGTCTCCCTTATCCACGAAGAAAAAAATACCAACGTTGCTTAAACCACAGTCCTATTCAACGCGTTAAGTACAATGAAAGATTTATTCCTACGTAATCATTTGTCATATTTCAAGTTTATGCATAAATAATGATATTAAATAATATAATTTATATTTTACAGTATAATTGACTATGTAAAGCTAAATAAGGCATAAGTTGTTTACCATAAAAATATTCCATTGCTTTTGAAACTTTCTGGATGGTTTATTAACGGTATTTACTTCATTTATATCTGAAAAAATGATTCGGCTTCCCTTTAAGGACAATATGGCAACATAATTTCCATCGTCTTGATAATAGGAATCTTCACTTTCACTAGGAGTTACTTTTCCATTTTTGAAATAGTAGTGCTAAAATAGAGAAGTGAAATTTATCCAAAAATTGGAATAAACTAGGCGGTCAGATAATTTAGTAATATATTTATAATTGTAAGGGTAAAGTATAAATAACAACGTAGCTTCGTCATGTATTCGTATATAGCCATAAATTGACAATTTTTTTATGATGGGATAAATGCTGATTAAACGCACTACAGTACTTTGAATTTGATCATAATCATGCAATGTTTCTGAACAAATTTGCTAAATTGAAGATGAAACTGAAATATGTAAAAAACAGAGTGAACTTCAGGATTTCAAACTAAAGTAATCAAATCACTAAAGGACTAAAGATAGTCTGTTGTCCTTAATTCCGTCTCTAGGGATATTTTGTCCTATCATTTATTCATTCATTCCGTTTTACTAGGCTAAGCTATACGAGCGCC
>NW_002060976.1:7280-24337 GCF_000150275.1 Trichoplax adhaerens
GTCATGTGAAATTGGTAGAAGTCACAGGCATTCTATTGCAACGCTGCTGATAAGAAGTATAGTACAGTGAAATAAAGCGCTTATCAGGAACTTCTTAGCGAATTATGCATAAATGGTCAACGCTGTATGAAACGGACCTGAAAATAATGTCATGGCAGTGTACATAACAAAAATCTCTAAGAAACTACATTTATATTTTTATCAGAATTATCACCTCCAGGTAATGCTTGCAGTCAGATTTTCGACAATAAAAGATGATGTTATAATCGTCCAGGTACACACAATTTTCTATATTGCTACTAAGTTTCGTGTAAGAGGTAACTTGATCTCCAGTATCAAACTTAATGATTGAGACGTGAAATATCTAAGAAGATGAAAGAAATTTCTTTTATTCCATTATAACATTAGAAAGTCTTAATGCTTAATTGAATCAAATTTCTAATCTCATAATCAGAACCGCTTTTGATAGCCATTTAATAAATACGACATTCTTTTCGTTATATAAACATTCGCTTCTGCTTTTCATAATGTCCGTTGTGAAAATAAGGTTTTGAGTCCACTTTCTTCTATTTCCGGGAGGCAATTCATACATCTACAGGTAGAATAATATCGGTGACAGTTATTAATAATTTTAGAAAATTTATGTTAATGTTCTATATTATTTGCTAATCAATATTACTCAACGACTGAAACAGCATCCTATCGCATATCTTTACAGTTAAGATAGTGTAAACTGAAGTATTTCTAGCTCTATCAATGATTCTAGCATATGAGGAAGATCTTTAGCTTGGTGCGCTAGATTCGATAACCCTTTTTGCCATAGATACATTTAAACGTTCATTCAACATAGTTTTCATATACAATATTAATGAATTCTTTATACTAGTGACTAAATTTTAACGCCTATACCATTCATTAAACTTGACAAATTTTCAGCATTTGAATCAATTTAAGAAAATGCAAATATTTATAAAACAAGGCTAGTTGCAAGCAATTCTGACAGAGCTAATGATAATACCGTAATGAAAGCATGCCAATGTACGGTAGAAGTAGGCAAACATAGCTCATTCCAACATTTATAGACTTCTTCAATCATTATACCGGGCATATCACAATGGAAATGATAGTCATACGATGCTTTTTCTTGATGAGATGCCTTTTTCGTACGAAGATCATAAATGTGTTCGATATTCAAGTCTGCACCAGTCATAATCTGAATAGTTATACGGAAATTCTGCAGTTAGAGCTGAAAAATTAAAATTTATATTGCAGTTTATAGACATCACCGATTTTTATTAATTCATACCGAAAGGGAAGAGTATCCTTCCTTATCAATTCGAAGCTTACTTATAATCGGTATATTATTAACGAAAGCGGAATCAGATTTAACTATGTGATACTTTTCGTCCATGTCCTCGTACATAATGGTATTTTGAGGTGATTCTACTTTTATAGTGTATAAATAAATGCCCTGTGTGGACCAGTTATAAGCAACTAGTGCAAAAGCTTCATGGATAAATTCCATAAAAACAATTTCTGAGCTGCACACTATGACTTGATTTCCTATCATTACTCCATCTTGAAATTGATAAATCTGAATAGGAAATCGGTTGTTATGATATTAATATTAATAGCATTAACATTTGTAATTATATGCCTCTATCGCCTAGTATTTTTTTGTATTGAAATAGCTTGCTGTAATAGAGGAGATACTACGTATGTAAATACCTGAATATTACTCATAATGCCAGATCTGACTAATGCGGCAATTAATTCGCCATCATTTGAAATCGCGACCCAAGCAACGAAGGCACCTTTACTAATCGCTTGAAATATTTCAGAAAATTCTTCTACAACCCTTAGGCTTTCACTATCATTAAAATTCGTAGGTAATACGCCAAGTGTAGATCCATAATTCATGACGATCATACTCTCGTCAATTGCCTTAACATCATCTAAGTTGCAAATATTTTCGGGCTGGCAAAATTTTGCTATGGCATTACAGGTGTTTGCATCGATTAGCTCTGGAACTTCAATGAGGGTATAATCATTAAGATTCTCAATCTCATGTGCCTAAAAAGAATTTTAATTTACATCTTTAGATTAAAAAAGGAACGGATAATAAGCAAGCAGAATAACATTCACCTATCTTCTAATTTAGGAGTTACCCAATGCTGTAAAAACTTATAAATGCATACTTTGGCATAAACATAATTCTTGTTTTCAAAATCTATGGAAGTGAGTACCTTGATTTCGCAAGTATCTATTTTTTCGATGTTCCATTCCCGTTCGCTGAAGGAGCTAGGATTATTTCTGTGCCACGATAATATCCGAGACCCTTTTGGAATAAACTCAAACCCCTGAATTTCGAGTGACTGTCCAATAGTTTGTTGCATGACGACTTCTTTATCGTCGATTATCCACGTCTAATGTAAAAGTTATCATTAAAAGTTATGATTATAATACTTGTTATATGTATTTACTATTCTTTCTATGTTGCTATGGTTCATGTAATGCTGTAAATAAGATGTTGTATCAACTTTAAGTATACAAATGTTTATCGTTCAGGCGAGTAATATTAATATCTGGACTTAATTATAATTAAGTCCAGATTACAGATAAGATACATAAACTGTTAATATATTACAGTAGTATAAATTGTAGGAGCGATGATACAAGTAAAATCAAAGCGAAGGTCAAGAAGATAGTATTACGGAGCTTAACGGCCGAGAAACCAAATTAGCTGTAGAAACTAATAGCAAAGTCACTTTATTTTGCTAAAATACAGTACTGTAACTGCTACTTCTCGTAAATAGCGTTAAGAACTCGAGTTCTTAAGGGTTAGGAATAGGCAGTAGTGTATTTCTAAACTTAGTATGATAATACCTCAAGATTTCTTTTATCTGAAGATAAGGTGACAATGAGACTGTTTTGATATGGTGAAAACTTTAGAATGTAGGCCTCCAAACCAATGTTAATCGAATCGTCGTTAGCAATGAAGTTTAGTTTTCGATGATCTTCAACATTTATTACTTCCCAAACGCAATTTAGACCTCTTTCGGAATGATTCTATTTAATAATTATTATAGCATTCAAGTTTCTAATTTACAATATGGCGCAAGCGTACCGCAAATACACAAGTCCTATCCATAATCTGATGCTATTTGGAGTAACAAGCTGATGGTGATTTATTTATTAAGACTTTACAATAGCTACTGTATATAATGCATCACTAGCCGTATAGTATTTATTGGCCTAATGCCCTTAAGACTTATACATACAGGTGATTAGACACAGCTACTTACATAATTTGGCACGTAGCAATATGCTAATTTGCTTCCACATGGGGATATATTTACATTAATAACTGAAACTTTTTCCAGTTGATAGCTGAAACAGTGTTTCGCATTATCCGACTCTGTCACCTTAAGTAGAAATTTAAAATTGGTATTGTTTATTCTCTACGACTGCAGTAGCTACGTTTAAGGGATTCTGAATTATACGCAGACCATTACTAACCAAAAGTGTAGGATATGTTGTATCATTTCCCTTAGAGGATGCTATTCTGAAGCGTTCTGAGTAAGAATTTGAACATTTAGGAACAGGATCTTCTTTACAATTTCCGGTTCTCAGGGATTTTTGCCACTTTTCCTGATGTTTGCTTTCCGTATAACTAGAAATTTATGCAAATATATACAATATCTGTTTTAGAGCTGCTGCCCATGTGTATATGTGACATATATTTCCGACGAAGCGAAAATTTTTAATACCTAACAATAGCGTAAAAGCTTCCCTGTGTGCGTCTTTTTTCAGCAATTTTAAAAGCTTCCTTATACAACCAAGATATTTTATTTGTTGTTACAAGTAAAAACTGAACAAAATCTACGGATTCGAACTGTAAGTAAGAGCTGTGTTCTTGCAGCAGTGTACAAGCATCTCCCAAATAGTCATTATATGACATCTAGAAAATACAATTTTGTTTAACCTAACGATACTTTAGGATTGTTGTGATAAATAGTGATATTAGTGCATAGGATGAAGTTGCAGCTATTTAATTAATTCAAGTAAAATAGCCAAGCTTCCTTGATTACTTAAAAGATTTAAGGAGTTGCAAAAGACTGGACTGTAACAGTTTTTACCTGGGCTCGCAAAAATTTTTGGCATCTTTCCAAATCGAACAGCAAGTTTGATACCGACTGAGAAGCTTTGAGACTTACATCCATCCATTCAACATCCATGGCTATCTTGTTAATGATTGTTATGCTATCAGCAGAAATAGCATGTTCAACAAGATTTTTACAGAAGTAACCGTCATCCTCAAAGTCAGACCAACTTAGACGGTACCGGAAATACGTTCTGGAAATGAGGTCACGATTTAATTCTTTATAATGCTCTTCATAGGAGAGCTGTGACACTTGGCTCGGCAATCGTAAATAGTCAACAATTAAATCATGCAAATTGCAGATTATCCTGTAATAAATATCATGGATAAAATTTAATTAAAAGCACAAGTCCAATTTAAACATTCTTTTAATGATCTTAAATGAACGGGTCTCTTTCGATAATCTAATTCGCAAGGGAGTGTATAAAATCTCAAACGTTGCAGCAATGCTAGCAATCTTATTATTCAAATTTGTTCTAACATTGTTTACAAACATGTGCTTGTATGTAACGCAGATTATGCTCACCTAAATTTATGTGCATTTATCCTGTCATGTCCAACTGTTAAGAGAGAACGATCTTGAAAATTATATAGGATTCTGGTTGCTGTATCTTTATCGAGTTCCCATAAGCTACTTATAATATCTATCGGTATCTTGCCTTTTCTAAAAACTCCTAACTTTCGAAACTGCTCTCTTTCTGTCTTAGAGAGTTGATCAATACTAGCTGCGAAAGTTTCCTGCAAATTTAACCGATAATGGGGAAGAACGTTTGCATCGTTTTGCTGAGCTCTCCTTAAGGCATTTCGCCATCCCTCCGCGGTTGCAATTCGTTGACCTCCTATTAAAGCTATTGCCAAAGGCAAACCCTTACAGTTTTCGATAAGCCTTGATATATCTTCATTCTCCATTATATCTTCAATGTTAAGGTGACTATGATACGAGTGTAAAATTTGCACTGCTTCACTATAGGTTAAGCTCTCCTGGAAATGAAATAATATTCATGTACTCTATCCGGCCGAATTATATTTTCCGCGAATATTGATTTTAGTCTACAACGTTAATTGTGTACTCATTGCGTTTAAATTCGTTACATTATTAAAATGTTATCCTTTACCGGTGCATTGACCACGTAGTTATGAAAAGATTTGATGAAATCCGTCCCAAGTCTTGAAATAACTATTGCTTTGGTAGAAAATTTAAGATACTGCAAATACTTCTCGTTCCAAAGATCGTCGAAGACAAAGAGAATCTCAGATTTACTCCCAAATTTTTCTATCAACAAGTATTAACTACCTTAGAATAAAATTGCCCTGCAAGCCAATATCGATTCTATCACAATACCTGATTGTTGAATATATGCTATTTTAAAAAACTTTACTAACGAGTATCAATTAAGTAAGTCTAAATATTATACTATGAGAAGTTGAAATTACCCTACAAATATAAAGTAGGGTTTCAGGTTGAAATTACAGTGCGAAATATTAAAAAAATTGATGCGAACTTCCTCCAAATAGCATAACTTGAGAAATGAAAATACCCTATAAGTGTAGTGTAGGTTTCCGGTTGGCAAAACAAATAATGATTAGAAAACTACATGTTATGCGACATCGCTCAAATTAATTCTTTAATTTATTATATCTGAAGGCTGCCAGCTTCAACAACATGGGATCATCTGAAAAGAACGATACAAAGTTGTGCTGTTCTTTTCAAGTGATTCGTAAAGTTTTATCGTCTTCATTGTCTCTTGCTACTAAGCTCCAGATCCTAGCACATTTTTATACGAACCCTACGGGTATATTTATTTGTTACAATTACCGTTTATTGCTCCACCTAAAAACTTGCACAGATCACTTAAAGTTTTCCCAATTTCATCAGAAACGGCGATGTCCAGATCACGCATAAGTTCATGCATTGTCTTTAGTAAACCGTCTTCGTTAATGTTGCCTGCAATCAAGGTCGGAAGACTTAACAAATTTGCTGTACACTTTAAAACACGTTCTCACGTCCTATTACGAAACTTAATATTTTAATTTTATTAGTTTAAAATATTCAAAACCTATTGTAATCCACCGAATAGGATGCCGAAAATTTTCAGGATGCATTTCAACGAATTTTTTCACTGCCTGACTCACTGCAAAAGTTTTACCACATCCACCAATTCCATGCACCAAAACATGGCCGCTGCACTTATGAACATTTTGTAACGCTTCCAGTAGATTTTTTTCAAATTCTTTCCTTACGACGGCATGTTCAGTTTTCGCCACATTAGGTACATGCTGCAGTATCTCTTGAATTCGATAGTAAAATTCGATTCGATTTTATTGATTTTATTAGCCAGATTTTGTTAATCAGAATTTCTTAGTTTAAATCTCGAATTTATATGGGCAAACTAAAACAAGGAATAGTAGGTACTGTACTACAGCAATAAATAAATAAAATACAGCTGAGAGGACTGGAAATGGACGTTCAGTTTGCTAAAAAGGCGTAATATACAGTACTAACAGCAACAATAGCCGCATTGTGATATTGTCGTCGCTAGAGAGTAGAGACCCTTTAATAGCTGCGTTCTCATGAGCGATGACAACGCAGCGACAGGAGTCTTGTGATCGCAGACAAATCCTTATTAATCCTTGTGACGTCACTCTCGGCGAAATATAAAATTTTGGCGACGGGAGACGAGTAACGTCGATAAAATTCAATATAAAGTCTTCCATTTAAAATCATCTATTCAAATTTTAAATACCTCTCCTAAGCAACCATTAGTCTTTATCGTAGATGACTGATTCGCGCTAACACTATTTCTAAATGTAGCAGCTGCTAGCTGTAAGGTTTTGCATTCTAAAGTTCGAGAAGATCCTCTTTACGTCGTTGTTTTCATGAGCTTAAAGGTCGACCGGTTTGGTCGTCAAGTGCAGTTCTTACAAATACAGCGAGCACACAAGCTATACCACATTCCATACTAGAACTGATTTGAATTTTTATGTGCTGTACAGTGTACTGTACAGTATATAGTCACAGTAATATCGGAGATCAGGAATTGGTCTGCTGTTTCGAAACTTGACTATTTTGCTAAATAATGTCGAAAATAAAATATTGTAGTGTACTGTATTTTGTAGTAATGGCTGAGTTAGATTATGGATTAAACGTATGGATTCGTTTATTAGCGATACAAACAAAATTGCACCTTTCTGTAGAGATTCTATATCGTAGATTCTTATGTGCGTCGTGTACGCCCTTTACAAAGTCAATTGTCACCCCTGAAAGTATGTACTGTAAATCTTCCTAAATTACGCAATGCATAGATTTACACAGTAGATAGAGTATTTGATAGAAGATGATGTATTAAATTGAAGAGCTGCTTGAAATTATAGTGTATCAAGTGATTTACGCGTATCTTGCTTTATGGCTTTTCTCACTTGAATGAAAACATGACAAAACTTTTTAATTTACTATTTTAGATCGTATTTATCATCTTACCCACGAGATCGTATTCGGAATTAAACTTATTTTCTTGGTGACCAAAACTACGTAAGGTCCCCTTTTCAGAAATTTCTGCATCTGATTTTGAGCGAAAGACACTTGTAAATTCGTTAAAGTCAGATCGAAGTTTATCCATATTGCTTTCGACTTTCTTTAGGATTCCTATTGCATCATCAATCTTACTGAAACATCCTTTTTCCAATTTATTTACGATTTCCTCTACGCCTTCTTTTGTAATCATTTGATTTAATGTCGCCATGACACCATCTATTTCTCGATGTAAATCTTCCTTTTTGGGTAAATTTTCTACTTTGATCTTAAGATCTTTCAGAGTTTCAGCGGTAAAGTGTTCATCTTCATCGGTAAGAGTTTTCTTTAAAGCTGATGTAGCGTATTCTTTGAGAGACTCAAAATTATTTACTGCAGATAAATGGCTGCTGTAACTGAAATGTTCCCAGACCGCGGTATCAAATGGCACCACCTTGTAGCCTTTATCCCTTAACTTATCATCTGAAGGAAGTTGACCGTTCTCAATGAGTGGCTTCAACTCATAGTCAGAAATAAGCGAGGGTCGGCGATAACCCCATTGTTTTACGTAATGCTTTTGATCGGGAAAATATACACCTGTACCTTTTTCACCTACTGCTCCATCGATAAGGCCTAGCTGTGTAAGCAAATCTCCGCAGGCGATACTTTTATCTCTACTTTTATCAAATAACCTTTCAGATGAATGCTTTGAAATGCCATCGCGTACTCCAGATACACATATTCGGGCTAAATCCTCTAACTGATTGTAACTCATACTGTTTTTATCCACTATACTAACTACGGAGTTGTCATTTAGTAAATTTGACTTTGCCATGTGATTTAGAACCCGTTTTGCTGTTACCTTTGCTAGCAATCTTAGATTAATACTAGCTGTATCCTGGGTTGCTAACACTACCTGGTGCTCAAACATTCTACAAATATCGCAAGCCAGTAAAGCCACAAAAAGCGTAGTTGAGCTGTCGTCTAGAGGAAGAATGGAAATAATCTTTCTAGCCTTCTCTTTATTAAATTTTTTTCTTAATTTTCTGGCAGCAAATGTTGTAATTGTCAAGCCTAAATTTATTGGAACCGAAATTTCCGACCCAAGAAGAGAGGTCAATGGTTTAGCAAAATCTGAAATAAAATGTTGATATTGATCGAAATTTCCCCCAATTTCAGCTTCCATGTCTCCAGTGACTATACGATCGTACAGAATTAATTTTCGAATAAATTGCAAAATAAGAGAGGAAATAAATAAGTTTAATTGCCTAGTGATTCGATCTTCAGTATTTTGAGTAGCGTCGCGACTTCGAGCGGTTATACGCTTTCTTAGATTCAAGCACTTCAACATTTTTGGTATTATTTATCGTAAAATACGAATATGAATAGATCACTAGCGTAACAAGTCTTTGTAGTTAAAATGGATTTGCGATTAAATCTTGAATTATCGAATAAGTTTCTTGGGTATTAGTGAATATGAGATCTAATTTAAAAATAACTTCGGATAAAAATTGTAAAAAAATATCTAGTTAGGATTTTTTTCTTTCAACGATTAACTTCACTATGACTAATAAATAATATTCGCAACTTCTCGGTGGGTAGTATACGAATAACGCTAGAGAGGACTATCATTGTTTACCAAACGCTAAAATATTCGCCTTCTGTCCTTAAATCACAAATTTAGAAGGTTAACTACTTAACCAGGTGGTGTTCAGTTCTTGACGTGTGGTTGTAGCTGATCAAATTAATCCTAATATTTAACGTTGTTAACTCCCATCACTGGTATGCAGTGGAGTGTTTATTTAATTTTAATGGGCATCAGTCATAAGGAATCGTGCTGTGTTACTGTAAACTGAGATATCCTTACTCTGCCTTTTAATTATATGTATCCTGACTGTATGGCTGACAAGGATTACTAGAACTTTTTAACGCAATAGTTCTATTATTCCATGTAACTGACTTACCAACGTACTGTATGTCGTCGGAAATTAAAATTATGTATATACAGTATAATAAATATTCGATCATAAATATCCGACGCACAAATAAATAATGAATAAAGTAAACACAGGTAATTGGTTGGTGTTATATTTTAATATGAGCTTAATTTTTCCGCACTATGATCATGCATTACTTCTGTGATAGTTCGAAGACATAACAGTAATATCGACGATGGTAAAAAATTAAATCTAGATGTATTTTTAAAGGAAATCTTTAATATTACTTTTGCCAACGCTATATTAAAAATGTAATGATATCTTGATAGACATAGAACGTATAATCAAAGATTGCAGTATTTAGCTAGTGGAGCAATAATCGCATGCTATGGTTGTATTATTAATTATTAACTATTTGCAGTACTTGCTAGTTTCCTATTATACATATCACATTCAACCTTACTCTAACAACAGGTTTATATATACGTTAGTGCTACATAATAACCACTTCTTCATGGATAATAATAGCTGCTATTTCGATGCAGATTACCGTAGATGATAGTTATAAAAAGAAAGGTCGCTTGATAAATTTAAGTATTCACAATAAGAAGGCTTGCAATTGACCTTTAAACGTGGTACTGTCCGCAACATCCAAACCTCATTCATTACGGTATTGTCAATTCCTTTATCTATACGAGTAACTTAAATATTAAGAATTTACGATCAGAATTATGATCGTTCAGGTTTGAAATCCAAAGCTGTACCACAATAGCCTTCGCGTTGCTGTCAATAATATCGATATAAAATTGTTTCAAAAGTACATTATAATTCGAATTGCAATTAACAGTAGCATTGTACTATCATGAAGGCCACACAGTATTCTAGTGTGGCATATGCTAGTTATTTCAGAGATTCTAATCTAAACTCATTCATGTTAGTATAATTATAATTACGGTTATTTTCTGAAGATGGCATATCTATCAAATCATATTTAATTCTAAAACACAATACGAGTGTACCGTATTGATCGTTCAGGAGGCATTCTTGGAACCAAAAAGCGTACATTTGCTTTGATTTAATGATTTATTAGTCAATAAATCAGAAAGTGAATATTAATAGCAATACTATTTTATTAAATATTCATCTGAATCTCCTAAGTTGTCTGTTTCAGTATTCAACCGCTACCAATGACTCCGAATATTGTATCGCTTTCATCTAATTGCATATTGATACATGATTTAATGTCGATAAGTCCATAACTGGTATGGGCTAAATCAATTAACTTGTGTCTTTAAACGTACAATATAGTATTACAGTGTCTTAGTAGATTCTTATTTCTTAAAATTATAAAAGCTGATATTTTAAAGAAACGAGTTCGTAGCGAACATACTCATAGATGAGCATAAATTAAGGGTAACCTACACGTATTTATGTGTAAATACACATGCACTATAAAATATAGTTTGCTATTATTTGAAGTAAACAGCTAGGAATGAATCAACTATCCATGGGTGTATAGCCTTCGAATCCCTTTGTTTATGACTCAGTTACGCTATAGCACCAGTGCAGTTGTTTAATAGGCATTAAATAACTTAGTAATATTCTGATTTTCAAATTGTGGAGAATATGTGACATACTACGAATGATACTTTTAATTAAGCATGTTAAGATACTGCAGGAAGTTATACGAGATTATATGTAGTGAGATCGAACCTTTATAATCATTGATCCAGTCAATTACAGGATATGAAACCAATTAAATCTGCGGGATATCATACTAAAATCTGTAAAATGCCTTTTATGGTCACAGCTGCAATTACATCGTCACTCAGATATTTGCATACGAATAAATAGAACGGAAAGCTGATTATGAAATCACTGAATAAAAAATTTTACTCACAAAATTATTCAGGTCAATTAGCTATAATACTTATGAGTTATTCTCTCACACAATCAGTACTTTAAGCCTCGAACCAACGATAATGACAACTGTTAGCAATTTTACGTATATAGTTAATGACCATTGCAATGAAAGACATTGCGGTTTATTATAATCTATTTATTGTAGTTGTTAAGGAATTCAACATTGCAATTCAATTTTCTTATCTCGAGCGCCAGAAAGAGGCGTTCGAGATAGCTGTACTTAAACATATATCTATACGATGCTGTAATAAACTGGATTAAAATTTAGGGTAAACTGTACGTAGAAGATGCACTACTTCTATTTTCAGTTGTAATCAAGACCTACTAATTGTATTCTTATTGGTGCCCACCTATTAATAGTCCTTTTAATGGAAGACTATGCTATTGAATTACTGGTAACTCTTTCCAGAATACTATAAGATGGATAAAAATCTCTGCAAATAAGTATACTTTGATCGTTATTACTTTTAATCTGCGAATTTGTATTTAGTTGTGGTGACTGAAAAACTTGCACAATATCCATTGTATCTGTTCTGTGAACATAAATTTTGCCATTATTTACGTAAATAAAGTAATCGGAACCCCATAAATTATCGACAAAGCATAGATTTATGCGGAAATATCGAATAAAATTTAGGCTGCCTTTGACATATAGAACTTCCTCGTGGCTATAAATCTATAATGATTATAAATAGAGTATGAATTAGGATAAAATGATAGTAGTAAGATACGATACTAGACGACATACCACAAAATTCTCCCCTTTTTTCGTAAAGAAAAGTATGCCATTGCCAATCTTGCTTGCTTCACAATTCTATATATTAATCAACAATAGTACATATTTTATAGCATCACAACATTACCGAAGGTAACAAAAACTATGGCATTAAAGTTAGCTCTTCGATGTTAAAACATTGTTAGATTTGATTTCTTTAATGTGGAAAAGATACGCTTAATCTTTTAGTAGTTATGTTAGTATTGATATACAGCAATTAAAATGATTCACAGTCAATTTAATTCAATCCCCTATATAATATTTTCAGTTACCATAAACAGATTCCATTCCTTCTCGAATTTTATGGATGGTTTATTGGTGCCATTTATTTCAATTAAATCGGAGAAAGAGACTCGTGGTCTCTTGGTGGTTAATATTGATATGTAGCTTGAATCTTTACGATAATTTGACCATTTACTGTGATTCATAATAATTTCTCCATTGTAAAAGAAATATTGCTAAGCAAAAAATGGAGATATACAATCACGAGATTTATATCGTTTGTTTCATGCCACGACGTTACATAAAAAATCTATTTTTATTACGACTGTTGAATATCAGATAATACTGCAATCAAGCTTTCAATTTACGCTCGATACTTCAGACGGAATATGTAAGGTACAATGGAAATATCGCGTATATTATACTTGCAAGGTGAATAATGAAATGTGTTTGGAACCATTAACTGTATTTTTCGACTTGGGCGTTAATAAAATACATTAAACCCGGTTTTATAGTCTAAAGATAGCTGTACTGTAAAATATAGGTCACTACATAAACATACTGTATACCTTAATATAATGTTTCTGGTCAGATTGTCGACAATAAAAGATCAAGTTATTGTCATCGAGGTAAACACGAGTTTCAATATGATTGTCATCGCTCGTAAGAGAAGTTAATAAGTCTCCAGTTTCGAAATGAAATATGGAAATGTATAGAATCTAGTAATAGGTAATTAATTAATATATATTCCGTACATGCCAATTGTTTGAGTTATGAAGCATAAAGGCCTAGCGATACTATACCTTTCTTGGTATCCACTTCGCAAAAACCAGATTGTCTTCGGATTTTTGAAACAGAAATTCAGTACGGCACTTGGTAACATCCAAAGTAAAAACGAGGTTCTGTGTCCATTTTTTAATATTGATGGATGGGAAACTACGCATCTGGCAATTTGTAAGCAATGATAATAAATAATAAATGAAGACATAAGTAGTTTGCAATAAAATGAAATTACTCCTTCATTGATTAGTATAGCTTTTATGACTTATTTAATTAAAGGTGAGAGCAAATTAAACTCATTTATTGTCAAAATTGATCGAATAAAATATTTTGGATCAGAACAACCTTATGCAATAAAACGGTGTTCTAGTTATCGCTACCAAAAGAATTTCCGTTAAATCACCGAAATTATATAAATAACTATAGAAAATTTCCATAAATAGCTTCATTTTGATTAGGATATCACAATTGAGCATATTCTGCGCGGAGTTGTTATGTCAATATACCGTTAAATATGTGTGCCAGTGGCTATTTGATAATGATGTACAATTTTCTTCTGTACATTTGTAAATTTCCTCAATAAGAACTGCTGACATTTCGTTGTGGAAATACTGCTTATAAGAAGTTCCCAAATTTGATATACTTTTTCTTCTAAGTTTACAAGAATATTTATCCATTCCCCGATTAATCTTCATCTAAAACGTTATTAAGGATGATTTTAATATCATTTGTGTGAATCTATGCATATTTCCAGTGATTTTTTAAATGTTCAAATATATACCTCAAGGAGGGTATTTCCTTGCAGATCAGTTTTCACCTTACTTATAACTGGTACACCATTAACAAATGCAAAATCAGCTTCGATAACTCTGTAATCCACCTTTCTACTGTCGTAAACTTTTTTTGATGGGCATAATTCTGCATTATTAAGGTGAAAAAAATACACTACTTGTGCCATTTCGTTGTATGCAGTTAATGTGCCACTGTTAAGAAATTCTATATAAGCTGTTCCTGTATTACACTTTATCCAATTTTTTCTGGTTATTGTTCTTCCTTGAAACTGAAATACCTAAAATAATTATAGAATTCTAATATTACTAGAGTTAAAATAACTCATTACAAAGAGTGCAGGAGTATCCATATCTTCAGGTGAAAGTTTACGATTTAGTTTAGATCACAACATCCTTACCAAGATATCATTCACCAATCCTGAATTAACCAGAGCAGCAGCAAGCCGTTCAGTATCCGAGATAGCTACGCTATTAATGAAAGAACCTCCAAATATCTTCTGGAAAACTTCAGAAAACCCTTCAACGAGGTTAAGTGATTTTTTTTTTCCAAAATTTAAATGCAAAATTCCCAATATAAATCCATAATTTAAAAATATTATGCTATCAGAAGCCGCCTTAACACTTTCTAAATTGCAAATAGTTCCAGTTATTGAACTATCAGGAATGGCTTTACAGCCATTTAAATCTATGAATTCTGGAACTTCAAGGATTGAGTAGTCTAGGAGATTTTCAACTTCTAGAATCTGTGCAAAATTTATTAAATAAATTCTTATGTTTAAGAATAACTACCATACTGCATCCGTTAGAATAAATATTTTAACTTCGCTTAGTTACTATCGGCTTTTTCAACTTTAAACTCATGAGTTAAAAATTTCAGAATATCATTAATACTGTGAATGGTAGCTTATTAAACCTTGATTTGGCAAGTACTTATGTGTTCGGAGATAAACTTTCGATCACCGAAGGATTCAGGATTTTTTCTATACCATAATAGTAACTTTGAGGAATTTGAAATGAATTCGACTCCCTGTATCTTGAAAGGTTGCTTTAAGGAAGATTCTTGCACGATCACTTTATCGTCATCTATTATCCATAACTAATCGTAAATTGTAATTTTTCAGTCGCCAAAATAAAATGAGTCAGCTCAAGGAGGTAAATTTAATATGTTACTTTAAATAAAAATTGGACATTTTTGATGGGTTATACTGCAGGGTCATTGGAAATCAAATTTATATTGAGTAATATTGATTAGAGTTCGTTATTCAAATCGCATGTTAATGGGCTGATTAATCAATTTACCAGTAGTTTCGATTAAGATGAATTTAATAATTAATTGCTATACTGTACTGTCGTAATGGTAATGCTAATATAAAATCTCTGCAATTATTTTATAATGCCAAACATTTGCCGGAAATGTTTACCTCAAGCTTTCTTTTATTAGAAGATATTGTAACCAACAAATGGCTTTGACACGTAGAAAACTTCAGATTGTCAGCTTCTAAAATGCAGCTCATGGCATGATCATTTATGATAAAATTTAATTTAATATGGTCTTTAACATTCCACATTTCCCAGTTTCTGCTTCCTGTGTCTTCTGGTTGAGTCTAGCTGATTGATATTGATATTAGTAACGTTATATTTTTTGTTAGCTAAATATTTTATTCTTTAATATAATTGATGCCTTTAAAATGTAATTTGCTACATCAAAAATTTATAGTTTGAAATTTTTAGTATTTCAAAACGTACGTTAATAGACAGGAAACAATAAGCTAAATAATTCCCATTTTGTGAAATTCTAACGCTCACGACTCGAACATTCTCTAAGTGATGCGTGAAACGAGTCTCAGCTTTGCCAGACTCCTTTACCTTAAGACCATTAAATCATCAACGAAAGAGATTATCGGCTAATTTTTAAAAGATTGAGATTTTACCTAGAGTAATGTACTTACTAAAACTGTGGGATTCATGGAGTCATTTTCTTTGCAAGAAGCAACCATCAGGGTATCAGAAGAGAGATTTAAACATTTTGGAACTGGATCATATGTGCAGGTCCCTGTACGTAGCGACTGTATCCATTCGCTATAATAGCTATTTTCTGTGTGACTGAGTGTGTACATAGAGGAAACAAGATATATATGATCCTTATCGAAATTTCAATAAGAAATTTATAAAAAGAGTACTTTTATATATCAACCTGATAATAGTATAGAAATAGTCCCTTTTATTACTTCTTTTCTTGGCGATGTTTAGTGCTTCACCGTATAGCCAGCTCGTTGAACTACTAGCTGATAGCAAGAACTGTATGAAATCGAGAGCTTCTAAATGAATATAAGAGCAATGCCGCTGGAGATGCGAACAAATATCTTTCAAACCGCTAATATCTGATTTCTAGATACCATGAAAAAGTTATGTAATCAGACATATGGATTTGGACTATGTCACAATGAGAATCTACTTCTTATGGAAGACTTTATTAATTCTGTGACTTATGTTATAGCTGTAGATTTTGGTATAGGACTATACTACGATGTAATAGTTGTTTACATTTTCTTTTAAGACATTGAAGGTCGTATCGGAAATACAAATCTATATTATTGCTGTAATTTTTTTATTTGGTTACAATATACTGTAATGCAAATAGTTACTTACTTTTTCTTTTAAAACTCTTTGACACGACTGTAGCTGCAATATGAGATTAGATACCGATTGAGAAGCCCTGAGATTGATATCAATCCACTCTATATCTGTAGCGATACGTTGGATTGTTTCTGCATCGTCAGTGTAAATAGCGTGTTCCACAAGATTCTTACAAAAGTAGCCATCATCTTCAAAGTCTTGCCAGTTTACACGGTATTTAAAATAGGTTTTGGCGATAAGATCTCTATTTAAGTCTCTCCAAAAGTCTGCTTTGGAATCGATCATAGACGATTCAGAGGAAGTCCGCAAATAGTCAATCAGT
>NW_002060976.1:24868-194806 GCF_000150275.1 Trichoplax adhaerens
TTACAGACCAGCCGCTGGTATTTGACGCATGCGCTTTAAATAAAATTTTATCAAAGGGATCGTTTTTATTTTACGGTAGGAAATAACGTAGTTTTTCATAACTTTTTTATAAGAATATTTTAAAAAGTTGTGAACTAGAAATAAGTATACCTATGCCTTTTGCGACTCATGTGACGTATTATTTGCAAAGTTACTATCAAATTGAAATTCATCTTACCTCTTCTTATTTGAATTCCTTTCATAGGAAAACATCAAAAGTGATCGATCATGGAAATTACGCAATACCCTAGCGGTATCTTCTCTGCTAAGCTCCCAAAAGCTACCTATAATTCTCAAAGGTATGTTGCCTTTGATAAAAACCGCAAGTTTTCTAAGTAATATTTTTTCCGTTGCTGAGAGTTCTTCAATGCTAGCCGCAAATGTTTCGTATAAGTTGAACCGATAGTATGGAAGACTGACAGCATCACTCCTTTGGATTTTACTTAAAACATTTCGCCATCCTTCTGCTGTTTCAATCCGCTGACCACCTATTAAGGCGATTGCTAGCGGCAAACCCTTGCAATAATCTATAATTTTTGAAATGTATTCACTTTCAAGGAAATCCTTTAAATTAAGACTGCTTTGATAGGAGTGTAGAACATGGACAGCTTCATTAAAGGTGAAGTTCTCCTAAACATGAATTAGTAATTATGGTTTTTATAATTCTATTTGCATTCATTTAAGCTACAAATACGGAATGGATTATATAGGATACAAATATTAGGTTATACCGATGCTTTGACAACATGGTTATGCATCGACTTCATGAAATCAGTTTGTAGTCGTGAGATAACAATTGCCTTGGCCGTAAATTTTAAATACTTTATGTAATTTTCGGACCATATGTCATCAAATATAAAAAGGATCTCTGACGTACTTCCATATTTCTCTGAAAATCAGATATAAGGGTTATTTTATAACACTTTGTCGATGATGAATACATCATACTGTAATACTGTTCTCATAGATGACTGATCAGTGTGCGTATCGTTGACTGGCAAGCAAAATTTATGAATGAAATTACTTAAATTTATTCTCTTTAGACCCTTTATAAATCTTATTTCAGGTCTAACCTCATACATTAACCATCACATGATATAGTATCTCTATTTGTCACAGCGAATATTGTAGAGCCGTAAAGACGTAGTTAATTAATTAAAAGAAACTAGATTCTGTATTACGGATAGCTGAATAGTCATTATAAGTAGTTACTGGCTATGTTCACTCGTAATTACATTTTACTCAACAGATATAGAATGTTCGAGGTACCTACTGCCGATTTATGCTTTATCTATATAGTGAAGTAAATCTAAAATTTACTACTACTTCGTTATTAAAAAGGCTAATGCCGTTTTCTTTATACATTTCGTTCAATAAAGTACGTAAAAAATATTAAAAATATGAAAGCATAAGTTTAATTTATCTCGCTAGCACTTTTAAAGATTGTAATAGGCTGAGCAGAACATCCGAACGATGTCTAGACTTACCATATAGTGCTCCTTCTATTGCATTACAAAATTCAGGCAAAGACTTTCGGAGCTCATTAGGTATATTAATACTTATTTCATATGTTAATTTGTTTAATATCTGCAAAAGTTTGTCTTCATTGATATTACCTGTGAAGTATGAAAATGCAGATTGATAAAATATCGCTTATTCGTAATGTGCTTAATTGTGAGGTGCTAAAATTATTGATTTTTCGGCTGTCACTATTCTATTACAAATAAGTGAAAGAGCATATCATGAACTTAATAAAACATTTATTTTATGACTAATTAAAGATCTTAGACTAACTTATATATAGTTTAATTGCTAGTATTTTTATTCTCTAATGCAACCTATGGTTATCCACCGAATTGCATGCCGAAAATTTTTCGGATTTTTTTCCACCAACAGCTTCACTGCTTGGCTTACCGCGAATGTCTTACCGCATCCACCTATTCCATACACTAAGACATGTCCACTATTATACTGAATTTTGGTTAAAGCTTCCAGTATTCGATCTTGAAAATCTTTTCTTACTATTAAGTGTTCTGTTGTTCCAATATGGGGAACATGTTGAAGGATCTCTTAGACATAAAGATAAAAGTGAATCGTTTAGCGATCACTGTACTTCTTTGTTATCATATATTTGTGAAACGATGATACGGAATAAGTGACAAAGATTTTCAGAATGGATATTCTTCTGCTAGTGCTACAACATTCAAACTAGGCGGATAATGATTACAAATTTTACAACATTTCCAGCTTTTATTAACGCCAGTTATACTGCTACGTGTTGATCACTCGACATATTTTACAAATGTCTGCTTGGCATGCTCATAAAACTCCTGCGGTAATGCAGACGTAGTTCTGTTATTTAATTAATGCCGTAACTTTAAGTTATGGGTTCAATTATCATCATTTACTCACCACCCTTTGCAGTATCGGTTCTTATCTCTTCCATAAAACTATATTAAAACATTTTACGATACTTGCCTTCATAATAATATAATACAATATATAGTGCAAGGTTATGGGAACTTTACGTCTCAAACGTTAAGTCTGATTTTAATATATTCAATATTTGTTAAGAAACGTCATTTCTCTCAAATACAAGGAGTTGCTTGTTAAAGAGATGTCATATTATTTCTTATTTAACTCGAAGCAAAGTTAATGTCAGAAGATCTATCAAAACCTCGAAATTATAACTAATGAGATCCTTTACTTCCGTTATGATACGTTCCTAAAAACTTTTAAAAAGCATTAGAAATTATAGCTTTTATGGTAAAAGTCCTGCTGGTGTGGTTCTAATATTATAATTTACTAAATTTATGGCATTTACGTTACGCACATTAGCTGTGGAGCTATAGGGATCGTTAGCCCGTGAGTTGAGCTATTTCTTACTATAAAACAAACTTAGCGAAATTGTTTTACCGGCTATAACTTTAACTTTTGTAATATCTACAGAGTCGTTTTTGGCTTACGCTAAATACACGCTGCAATTTTTACTCACCTAGTGTGTTGGGATCTTTTGTTGGCATCCTAGCTTTCCTACTGTTGATATCTTTAACTAGGGCAAGCAAATCTGCATTGAAGCGCAATAAGTTTTTGGTATCCTGATGTACCGCATCAATTTGAAGTTGCATATCCCGAGACTTTGACTCATGACGCTTAAGTTCTGCATAAATCGGGTTTATCAGTAGTTCAACTTCTGTTTTAGTAGGCAGCTGTGTTAGCTGGTCTAAAGCATCTTTCACTTGATTACAGAATTCTTGCCAGCGATCTATTTTCTCCGCTAAGTTTCGTATGTCTTTTACTGCATCCATGATTAGTCCCGTTTTACTATCACATAAACTCATTTTCAGTAAGTAAATGCTGTAGCTACTTAAAGATTCAATATCAACCACTTTACTCAGCTGACTTTCACATATATTGGATTTTAAGTCAGCAGGGTGTAAAGTTTCTAGGCTATATTCTTCTGAATCTACTTTAGAATCTTTACTTGATGGTATAAAACTAAAGCATGGCTCGGCTAGTAGAGACGATTTACGATTTCCCCAAATTTTTTCGTATTGTTTCTCGAAGTCTTTTCGATGACACGTGATCCTCTGATTTTCTATAAGCACTGGCAGCAACTTTAACAAATTACCACAGGTTATTTCCCGGTCCGTTCCATTGTAATTTATTTTTAGTACTTTAGACGACTTTTTTGATTCTCCTTCGAATAATCCAGTAATGCCTATCCTTGCTACTTCCAATACTTCAGAGAAAGTGGTTTCATGTGCTTTCACAATGCATCTTGCATCATCTGCAAGCTTATTTTTAGATACATAATTGAGAACCCTGTTAACGATAGCGTTTGTCAATACTTCCTTATTAGAAGTTGCATCTGCTTCTGTAATCATGATGATTTGATTCTGAAACATTCTGCAAACGTCACAAACGATCAGTGATACTATCAAAAGAATTGAATGATGACAAGTATCCAAGGCATCAGTAATCTTGCGAGCTTTATCCTTTGCAAGTTTTCTTTTAATTTGATACGATGTATAGGAAATCACAGATAGTCCTATATTTACCGGCAAGGCGATTTCAGATCCCAGTAAGGAAACTATAGGTTTCACCAAGTCATTAATAAGTCTTTGAAAATTAGTTACGGGGATATCTTTATCTCCTTTTGCTATAGCTGAATATAGAGTGATTTTTGCTATGAACTTGTTAATACAGCTGATCATAAAGTTTTTTAGTAATCGTTCATGTTTACTACCAAGGTAGAAGGCTTTCGCAGAACTACAGCTTTGATTCATTTCATCTTCGCTTGCAGACATTTCGAAAACTGAACCGCCTAATCGAAAAATTTGTTAATAAGTAAGCAACAAATTAAAGAATAAGGGCGTTTTATTTTCGCGCAGTAACGTAAGACGTAAAGATTATAAAAGAATTACATGATGGAAAATGATTTGTCTTCAGAGAACTTACGTTATCAGATGATGGCACAATAAAATCAGTTTCTACTAAAGTAAAGAAATGGGCTGATATTCATATGGCTCCCTAAATAACATATTTGATAGATGACAGTTTCAAAAAATCGCGATGCTTAAGAATAACAACTTTGAGTTACTTCACGTGATGCCACCTGATCGAGATCTTAATGCTTAAGAAAACAAAATGTAATAATTATTTTAAGCGACGAGAATGCACAGTATTTAATTTTATAAGTACAGTACACATTAATGTTTACAATCCTATCACTCTATTACTGCTATTGATTTATAATCCATGACGCCGTATTCATGTCAATGCATGAAGTACGAAATCATGACGGATATGAAATTCTAGAAGTTTATCAAATATCGTTTCAAGAAATTTTATTGAGATATACCTACCTGTCAATCTACTGTCCAATACTTTTTATTTGTAAAGCGAATGGTCCATTGTTGAATTAGGTGAGCAACGTACAATGTATTTACTATTCGTAAATATACCGTGCTTTACTGTATAGTGTAACCACAGTATATTCCATAAGTGCTAGGATATTTCGTAATGTAGAACAGAAACGAAGTTTAAATGTTCGTTAATAAAAAAATTGGCTGAGATAAGAAATTTTACATTCTATCTAGTTAGTTTGATTACATTTTGTAACATGCGGTGACGCAAAATGACATTTTGTTTATTTATTATTTTATTTTAGTACCGCAATGGCATTTGTCTCAGTAATTAAAAATAATAGGAATAATCTAATTATTATCTGCGTAAGCATGTCATGCTTTCTGTTAGTTACAAGTTGCTTCAAGCTTCAGAAAAGCTGTAATTGTCAATAAAATCTCTTAGCTTTAAAACAGAATAAAAATAGGTTACGTTAACGCGAATAAAACAGAGATAGTAAATCACTTTAAAACTCGTATTGTCAAAGAATATCGACTGATGTGAGATGTCTGATGTATAAATGGCAAGTACTTTTTGTCATTAGGTAATTTTAGTGAATAGAATATCGCTTTAGCCAGAACTTCATAACTACATAATAATATAGGAGCTGCATATTTCGGTCAAGGCAAGTACGAGGAGGCTATTTCTACGTATGAGAAGTCTCTTAAAATTACGTTGTCAGTCTTAGGTTATAATCATCCCAATGTTGCAAAATTATTTAAAAATTTAGGAGCTGTATATTTTAAACAAGGCATTCGTGAAGCGGCTACTTCTATGTATAAGAAGTCACTCAAATTAAGCAAAGCGACGGGAGTTTGCACTAGTGTCTATAATGATCAAAGCAAGCATGAAGAGGCTATTTCTATGTATGATAAGTTACTTAAAATTTCATTGTCGGTCTTTGGTCATAATCGCGATATTGCTACATCATATAACATCGGAGCTGTATATTCTAATCAAGGCAAGCATAAAGAGGCTATTACTATGTTTGAGTAGTCTCTTAAAATTCCATTATCAGTCTTTGATCATAATCATCCCGATATTGCCAAATCGTATAACAATATCGGAGCTGCATATTTGAATCAAGGAAAGCATGAAGAGGCTATTTCTATATATGAGAAGTCACTTAAAGTTACATTTTCAGTCTTCGGTCATAATCATCCTGATGCTGTAAAATTATATAACAATTTACGAAATGGGTGTTTTGATCAAGGCAAGCATGAAGAGGTCATTTCTATATATGAGAAGTCACTCGAAATTAGATTGTCAGTCTTAGGTCGTAATCAACCGCATGTTGCTACATCATATAACAATCTGGGAAATGTGCGCTTGCATCAAGGCAAGTATGAAGAGACTATTTCTATGTATGAGAAGTCGCTCAAAATAAGATTACCAGTCTTTGGTCTTAATAACCTTGATGTTGCCAAATTATATAATAACATGGGAATTGCATGTAGATATCAAGGCAAGCATAAAGAGGCTATTTCTACGTTTGAGAAATCTCTAAAAATTGCATTGTCAGTCTTAGGTCATAATCACCCGGATGCTGCTGTATCATATGGTAACATAGGAGAGGCACTTTGTAATCAAGGTACGCATGAAGCGGCTATTTCTATGTTTGAGAAATCACTCAATATTACATGTCAGTCTTTGGTTATAATCACCCGGATATTGCCAAATCATATAGCAACATGGGAGCTGTGCATTTTAATCAGGGCGAGCATGAAGAGGCTATTTCTGTATAAGAAGTTGCTCAAAATAATGTTATAAGCCTTTGGTCATAATCATCCCGATATTGCTGTATTATATAACATCGGCTGCATATAGACATCAAAGCTAGCATGAAGAGGCTATTTCAATGTATAATTTTAGTCTGTCCAGTAGCATTATTCTTCACATTAGGATATGCAGGGCAGATATTATAATTGCCGAATTATTATCAAAGACTGTAATAAGGTTTCATCCGTTAATGCATTATTGAAAAGTAGTATTCTAGAAGAATAGTTGTGAATATAGTAGTGCCCGGCTATTACCGGGATATATATATTGTCGAATGGTAATACTATCTGTTAATTATTAACAAATGGGCACGTTATCGTAAACCGTCAGCAAAGCGACGGGAGTTTGTACTAGTATTACCAAATCATATAATAATCTAGGTAATGTGTACTTACTTCAACGAAGCACATAGAGGCTATTTCTATATATGAAAAGTCGCTTAAAATGAGATTATCAGCCTTTAGTTCTAGTCATTCTGATGTTGCTGCATCATATAACAATCTAGGAAATGTTTATGATGATCAAGGCAAGCATGAAGAGGCAATTTTTATGTACGAAAAGTCACTCAAAATTACATTATTAGTCTTTGGTCATAATCATCCCGATGTTGTCAAATCATATAACAACATGGGAGGTGTATATTATAATCAAAGCAAGCAAGAAGAGGCCGTTTCTATGTACGAAAAGTCACTCAAGATTAAATTGTCAGTCTTTAGTCGTGATCATCTCGGTGTCACTACGTCATATAACAATCTAGGATATGTGCATTTTCATCAGGGTAAGCTTGTAGAGGCTATTTCTATACGTCAGGGGCGGTCTAAAGGTGACATGGATTGATAAATTAGATCAAAAGAATATTCCAGGTCTTACCAATGAAGATGAAGTTAGTATGACATTTTTTATTTAATTTGACGGATCTTACAACTGGAAAGAATGACCGAGAAAGATATAAAGAACTGGTTTTAACGCTACACTTTCTTAGATTACAGCCAAATTCACAAGAATAAATGAAAGTAATTCAGCAAAAAGATTTTGTATGATCTAACTGGATAGTAATTACCTAGATTGCATGTTCGGATATCAGCTGTGGGATTTAGAAACATTCCAGTACAGTAAGGATTTTTAGATGAATTGAAAAATAGCGTCAAAGATGTTAGTGAGTTAGCTGGGCTAGAAGGAAAAACAGTGAAGAAATGATAAAAATTTAAAGACAGGTTGATTTTCGTTAAGTAAAAGTGAAAAATTGACATTAAAATTCAGGCATATGCGAAAAGGATGCCGTCAAATTTAGACTTTGATACTGGCCATCTAAAGTAGACTAATTTCTCAATTTGTTGCTATTATAATGCGGTTATAATTTTACTATCCTTTAATTCAGCGATGCTCAATATTAGTTGTTACCGCTATTCCAACCTACATATTGCGTAATTTGATCTTAGTACTCTCATCATCTAAAATAGACTATTATATTATTATTTCTTTCATACGAACGAAATTTCATAAAGATTTAATTTGCTAATAAGCAGAATCTTCCAAATCCATCGTGAATGAGTTACTTAACTTGAAAGGTATTCACTTTTCATGATTCCATTCTCGTTCACTAAAGAATTTGGGTTTTCTATGCCATGATAACATCTATGAAATTCAACGACTGGACTAAGAATTCGGCATTGATATGCTATATGGCTGATGATGATAATCAACTATGTTTCCTATTCAGGCAATTTGGATGCAATAAAAGTGTTATAATATTGTACTTTATCTAGTTCCAAATTAATCTCATCCACGCCAGGTCTGTGTAGCTTAATGGCTTTATCGCAAATGTTTCGGAGTAGCAGAAATGGTATAATTATTGAATTACATTAATAAGCTGATACGAAGTAAAATTTTAATGAAAGAAAGAAAGAAGGGTAAATCGTACAGTATTTGGTTAACAAAGAAAATCAATCGTTTTTCATTCTTTTTCTAGTTGTTTGGATATAGTAAAAGCATCTCGCTATTTCATCTAATTCGAATTAACTTAGGCCAAAAAGTTCGGATAGATTTCAAAGGCTATTGTAGTAATGCTTGGAAATAACTAAGGCCGTATGCATACTAGTAATGATCGACAAGAATCTAATGTCAGCGCATCTTGAAACTATTACAGTAGGTCTTCAATATAACAATTTTAAAATTGAATTATCAATGTAGCTAAGTTAGCTCCATTACAGAATAGATTAGCCAATGCAAGAAAATCTGCTATTAATGAATCGATTATATGTCTAATGTCACAAACAAAGTTATCAGAAAAGACGCATATCACATTTGAATAATGAAAATCAGAATGTGTTATTCCTACTATTTATCTGGATTCAATTTGTTTTATTAGCAGTAGCCATCAGGCAGGTCTTCATCATTTGGACTATATTTTGCTATCAATTCAGATAACTGTAGGTTCCAAGGAATATCACATATTTTAAAGTAATGAATGGGTAGATTCGCTTATAATTATATTGTTTTAGTATCATAAATATACAAATGGGAAAGATCGTTATTATATACGAGGAAAAGCTTGTTTGATCATAAGTTATCATTTTTGAAGTAGAGGGGCTTAAAATCCAATTTTACGATATTTTCTTTGTATTTTTTCAAGAATATTCGACCAAAATGGTTTAGTATCTATATAAATAATTATTTTATCGTTCTTAATTACTGGTAACACAGCATGAAATAATTCGATTAAAAGGATTGTATCAAGTTCTTATCATAACTCTTACAGCATAATGATCTCCGTTTTCTTATAGAATGATCTTACCTCAATGGGACTCATAAGGATACTGTAATTAATTCAGTTCAAAGTGCTAATAATTATTTAAAAAATCATATGATTGTCAATTATTAAAAAATTGTTATCGTACTTTGCTATTAAAATAAATTGATCGTTTCAAGGAACGTGTTGAGCCCTATACGTGTACATTATTACGATTTATCATGTCACTGTGAGTAATATTTGCTTCTTTCCGTCCCAAACTTCAGTAAACGCATCTTTTTCTATCCCTTTATGCAGCGATGATTATTTATAATCGATATCAACAAAACCGATAAAAATTATCATCACTCCTTGACTGCAATAATTGTAGAAATTCGGAGATGCGTTCTTTATAATCATCACAGTCACATTTCAGTTCGTAAACTTCTTCATGCGACATTATCAGTATACCTCGTAGATCATATAAATTAGTTAATATCGGAAGTTTATAACTTATAAGCGAATAGCTTTTCTTAATAAGTAAGTTATAATCGTGTATCGAAACTAACGATCTAAGTTTCAACTAGAAGTGACTTGGAATAGGAGAACAACAAATAGATGTGTCATAGGACTACCTTTACCCCTACGTTTAGTTTATTATTCACCTTGGAAAGGTCCAGCAAGTTTCATGTACTTTTAAAGAGTTGCTTACATTATATAGTATGTCCTAATTGAGTCATTATTGTTTTATTATTTGTTATGAATTTTCGTATGCGCTATAATTTTAATTATACTCGTTTACGTACAGTATATAGTAATATAGTGAGCGAACAAAATATAAAGAGTAGACAGTTTTATTAAGACAGTCAACTTGCAGTTGCATCTGTATTCTTTAGCATGAACATGTTAAGTTAAGGTGTAAAAGAGGCACAATAATAGCTAAGCACAAATACGACGTGCTTTAACTTTTATATTCTTCAATGTTGTTATTATTATTATTCGTGGGTATTTTTATACTGCTGTTTGCATATAAATGCAGTATTGTATAATAGTAGTGAAATAGAAAAAAGTTACTTAAAATACTCGAACATAGCTGGTGATACTTCGTGTACTTCACTTAACTATGCAATCAGTAAATTCTCTGTTATGTGTGAGTATAATACTCCACTTTGTGCTTGGTAACATGTAATTTTAAGTAAAAAAGAAACACTGTGTCACTGCGTGTACAATGTACAGTAATGACATTTCGAAAGTGTTACGATTACTGCAGTGTTTACAGTATGACATAGAATAACTAAGTTTGGACCATAGGAATGAACCTCTATGGCAAAGACTTTCAAGTGTTAGGAAGGCTTAATATAGATTCCGGAGACATACAACGGATAATCCGCCGTCGAAGGCACAAAATCGGGGAGCTTTTTTAGGGTGATAGGGTTGAGGATTTTGTCATGGATTACCTGACTGTACCGGACCATAGAGCTTTTTTCTTATGCTTCCGTAATAGCCTCTGTTACGAACTGAGATTTTCGTTAGTTTATATTGATACAGTTTCTATGTTATAAGCTCACTACAACTTTAACTTATTATGTTTGACTATAGTAACACAATCACTTAGGCATAAAATTTGCAGTATGTAAGTTCATAGAAGGGGTTATAGATAAAATAGTTGCCTGAATACGTTTCTGATATGTTATCATTTGTTATGAATTAATTATCGGCTATTATCTTATTATAAGAATGTTATCGTATTCGTTGGTATTGCAAGATGTCGTTAGTAAACCGTTAGCTTTGTTCGACTGTATCGCGGTATAGCAAGGACAATAAAGTTTAGTTCAATACTCTAGCTCTACTGGGCTCGTCTGGAGATTTCTAGCAAATCTTTCTTGTTACAAAGTAGAAGAGTTTCGTAAACGTAGCAGCCTAACTTCTACGCTAGATTTGTGGCTTAAAGATTTTACGGTCTTAGACCGACATAGATTCTGTAGCAACGTTAAAGCACCTAATCTTCAGGCATACTAACACATTAGGGCAGAGCTTATAAGCTGTTAGTTCCGGCTCTCAATACTTGGTATATTGTACGAGTAAATAACGCATTTCACCATCAGTCAAGGCCCACTAACATACTTTATTCTATGCAAACTATTACAGCTTCAATCTAGTGTGTTAGACCTAGTTGCAAACTCTTTTTGACGCTGTAATAATGGTGAACCCTAGTCGTTATTGTCGGGGAATTACGATGTCAAAACAATTGAATTTTATTATAAATTGATTATAATCATATGCTTTATTACATTATGAAAGTGAATTTAACATAGTTTAGAGGCATTTACGCATGTTACTAACCCTAATTCTAGCCTCAACACTAATTCCGTATAAATTTTTATGCTGTACACCCTTATAACTCTTTTATACTAATTCCTGATAAATAATGCTAATAGCTTCGTAATTCGTTCAAAATAAGAAAATAAATATTATGTATAGTATTAAAGATACTATCATACTGAATAATAATTTTACCTCAAATAAGTAAATATCGTCAATATTCTTAGTCAACCTGGCTGCAAGGAGAATATCATTAACGCAAGCCAAATCTATACTTAGTATCTCAGTGGTGCTTCATGGTCGATTGGTTAGTGAAAATTTATATTTACATTTATATATTTTAGCATTCTGTACTTCTACAAAATCTTGGATATTATGCTTCTGGATATTAAGTCCTTGGTTCGCTAAAATAAGTTATAAAGAGCAAGACTTTAACACTATCAGTCCAATTGCAATCTATCCTAGTAACTTACCTTATAAACTGTAATCATGACTAGTCTATGACTATCGCTTACTGTTCTTTGACTACTAAGAATTCTTTACATCTATTCAATCGTATAGTAAAATTTGATATAGACTAAGAAACTGTAATACTAATAATACCCATCCCTTCAGTATCGATGGGTATTCAGTCAATGATTGGTACGGCATGTAGTTAGTAATGTAAATCAGATGTTTGCAAAAGTATCCGTCATCCTCACTTTGATAAACAGCGACGGTAATTGCAATACGTTTTATAGATGAGGTCGTGATTTAGCTCTTTATGATACTTTCACTAGAGAACTGAGTGCTTTTGGTAGATAGTTGTAAACAATATTTATTCAAATAAATCTTTTAGAATGTATAGAAGACTATCTATTTCCCGATAAAGAGCACTTACTTATACTTTCTATAAATTATGCTGCGATGTCAGAATTTTAAGAACAGCGTCAATCGGGTTTATAATTTGTGATTAAGGGGTCGATGAGTAGCGGTAGCGAGCTTCGTTACCATTTCAAGAATTATTACGCCAAGGTTGTAGTAGAAAATGGATACTTTATTGCCGATTATAAGTTGCGTACTGTGTGGTAGTTACTGCTGAATAGCGTGTAAGCTATCGCGAAATAACGTGAGAAATACCGTGCTATCTTGGCTGCTAAAGTAGCTAACTATCTGAGGATGTAGCTATTAGTTTTTATCGCCTTAGCGAGAACACATACAGAGAACAAGATTGCAGAATTAGATATAACATATACCATAACAGTCTCTACAATAGCAAAGGACTGCAAGAATGCAGCAAAGACTCGAGCTGCCTCGAGTATTTAAACGTGACAGTTACGTTTGTGCATATGGGGAAAGATTGATAAAGTTATCTACATTGCGAACAACTTAGAATGGCTATGAGGATATGCTACAAGTACAATAAAATCTTAACCCTATAATAAATCGTTTCTTCTAATTCCTTTCTGTCGGTCACTCTGTTAGCTGCCGTAAACAATTTTAATTTCATTATAGGCCTAATCTAGTCTTTTAATTTATTAGCTAATTTTGGGAGAATCTTTCGGTCTATCTTGAACGGAATCCGTTCTGTTATCGTAGAGACTTGACTCCAATATTTGAAAGGAATAGCAGCGCAAGGATTAGAAATCTTTTATCTCGTATAATCGACTTTGGCGTGCATAATTTTTGTAATTTTTTAGGATATCGAAATCTAATGTGTTCAATTCGTACTCTTCTGAATTTAATTTAAAATTATTGGATGCTTTGCAGCGATAACAAGGATCAGCTAGCAATGATGAATTCCGATAGCCCCAGATTCTTTCCTAAGCTGTAGAAGTTTCTTTTCGATTGAATACTCTACCTTCACCTATTAAGTTGTTATTGGTGATAGGTAAATGACTTAACAATGTAGTATAACTAATTTCATCTATTATTCCACGATATTCGATCAGTAATAGTTTAGAAGACTTCTTTGACGCTCCCTCGAATACCCTATCGATAAATTTTCTGCCTAAGTCTTCGATATCGATAAGGGAAGTTCCTTGGCCTTTACAGATTCAAATGTTGATGATATGTGATTTAGAACTCTATTAACAACGGTATTGGCCAAATTTTACAAATTACTCACTGAATTGGTCTGTCCAAGCTTAATAATCTGACATTCCAACATTCTGCACGTATCGTATACGATTAAAGACATTATTGGAAGAATTACGTCATGACATGGTAGTAAAGTATTAGTAATTTCGCTGCTTTGTCCATTGCAGATTGACTTTTGACCTTGTAGGCGGCAGAAGATAACAGGCTTATCGAATATCCACCGATGATGCAATTTCTGGTCCAACGAAAGAGACAGTCGGTTTGAGAAAGTCAGAAATAGTCATCTGGAAATGCAGCACAGACTTTTCTGCAGCTGCGTCTTCATCATGTTTGGAAATTACGGTATACGCGTGTAATGTCTATTTTTCAATAAATCTTCTCACACGCATAGTCATAAAGTCTTTAAGAGTTTGCCTATGGATAGTATTAAAATTTTCGAAAGCTGGAACTGATTTTGAGTTATGGCCATAATCTTGTTGTTCTGACATAATTACTGTTTCTCTAAATATTTTCCTACAAAAACAGTATCTTGCGTTACAGGAGGTATTATAACAAGAGTGGTAGGATTGCTCTCAGATTTCACTAAGAAGAATGCACGCTATTAGAAATTGATGCGGAAGAAAATTGGGTAGTGAAAGACTACAGTATTTCTGAAATCTATACAGCACACGGCATAAAGTTACTGAACCTCTGACAGGTCTATCAAATGATAATACTATCTGTTAAATGAGCACATTATCGTAAACCGTCAGCAAAGCGACGGGAGTTTGCACTAGTATTCTTTATAACGTAAGAAAAGGTATTATTACAAGAATGGTCACTGTAAGTTGTTTAGGTGTTCTTTATTACAGTAAATTTTTTTACCATAAGCAGTCTAGGTGCTCACCATTACAGTGTATTTTTAAACTTAAAAATCTTGTTTACGAAGTTTAGACTTTGATTTGGCCTGCTGTGATACCAAAAGAATCAACCTGCTGTGCATCGAAGGCACCTGATTGGCAATAAGAAAAATAATTACAAGATTCGCGATCGGCTGCTATGCTACATAAGACGACGTCAATACTAAGTATAATAAACTAAATTAATTCTATCTTTTCCTTCATTTAGATCTGTCAGTATCATTGTACTTATACGCTTGTTCGTTTCTTTACACAGCAACGATTGATTTTTCCTTATCACAGGTTTATTCATTAATATTAGTATTTCATCGATCTCGGATACGAAAATACCGTAAATTGTATTTTTGTTGCAATAGTCATATTGTAGATCTTATGATAAAGGATTTATTGAACATCTTAGTCTACTGATAGAAAATTTCTCTAGAGCGAACATCTCGTTGAGAAACCAAAGCTTTTTGAGGAAATGATAATGCCTTACGGAAGTATGAAACCCAACATAGTCCATAGAAGTAGGAAATAGTACAGAACATCCAGCAATGATTGAGGCTCAGACAGATGGCAACATTTATTTGGAGTATTGTGAATTCAGTATTTATACAGTACGCGAGTATTACGAGAGAGAGATTTGCCTGTATTCACTTTAAGCATTTTATACAATAACATTTACATCATTGATAAATAATTCAATATTCTGATTATAATTTGCAAACAGGAATGGTAAATAACATGGTAAATCTATCGTGCGTGAGTGCCTTAACTTGGTAGGCATCCTCTTTTCATAATTCCATTCTCGTTCACTGATGCATTTATGGTTGTTCGATACCATGAAAACATCTGTGAGCTTTTAGAAATGCATTCTTATCCTTTAGTTTCGACTGCTCAACTAATAATTTATTACATGATTTCGCCGTTATCTTCTATTAACCACGTCTGCTATAATATCATGATTTAGAATTGTAATTAATAATATATACTGCATGCTTTCTTAACACTTCATGTGGTTTACTGCATTATATTTTACCGCACTGGAGCGTATAGTACTGTCATATATGATATTGCATCGAATTTAGTATATAAATTCATCGTTCATATGAATAGCTGCAACTGTAGATTATTATTAATTGAGCATGTTACTGAGACATTCTCATGTGCTCCTACATATGATTCAAGAACCACAGAAAAATAGAAGAAAATAAGTTTGTAAGACAGAAAATTGAATACGTTACTTAACGGGTTGAAAGGAGCCGTAGAAACATATAGTAAGTGCAAACGATCGTAACCATATTACCGCAGAGTTTCTTTTGTCCATTGATGAAGTGACAATAAGGCAGCCTTGATATGGTGGAAACTTTAAGCTTTGGATTTCTAGACCTGAAGTCAATCCAATCGCCATTTGTCGGAAAGTTTAGTTTTCGATGATCTTTAGCGTTCTTATCTCCCAAATCCTTTTCACCTTTCCATTGGAATACTTCGTATCGAAAATATTCTATCTTATTTAAGTTTTTAACTGACCATACTTTGTAAAATGTGATATAGTTACAGATTGATAGTCATTTAGTGAGGCTTCATAAATTACAATTACTCCTAAATATTACCCCAAATTTTCGTGCTCTTTAGTCTAACACTGTTTCAACTTATAATTGTAAAAGATTTTGTATACCTGCTTATATCTTTTGGTTCCCTGCAATAAGCTAATTTGTATATGCAGAGAGAACTATTTATACCAATAATACGAATTTTCTCCATCTAATATTTGGAATAGTTTTAGCTGATGGATGATAGGACGTAGGTTAGTGACAGTCTACTTGAACATGAAAAATAAACTTATGTTCATTATCAGCTTACATGCGATTCGCAGTAATAATTTATGGCTTCCTGAGAGGAATAGAAATAGAATTACTCAGGGGATAAATCAGTAGAATGAAGTAATTCGTAATAAGCGTAAAAATAGTTTTATTAATTCATTCTATACCAGATATTATACAACAAGTCTCTCACAATATACAATAAAGTATTCCTAAATATCGCTGGGTGTTGACGCCATCTCGATTATATCTGAAAGCGTCGCGATAACTACCATCGAGCATCGACTGCTTGAATTAATAACGTATGATTATAATCTAGCATAATGACTTAATAAAATATAAATAGAATTGGATCCATCAGGCTGTACAGACATGGTACATCAGCGTACAAATCTATTAACTATCACAACGATAGCTATTCCGACTCAATACAAGGATGCGATAACCTTCTATCTTTAATTAAGTAAATTTCAATTTTAAATAGTGCTGCATTATCGTATTCAAACTGGTAACGCTATAACTATGCATTCGTATGCCAATAATTCGATATCTAGCCTTGAAACATTTTGGTGTTACATGTCAGCAATGGTATGGGATAACCACAAAGTAGACTTTGGAAACAATTTTTCATTGCAATACCAGTCATTGGAATTTTTGTGTCATCCCACGGTTTGGAACAATTGCTCGTGATACCACGATAATTTGATTTAATCTTTACACTATTAAGAGTTAGGTCGCAATTGTCACAATGTCTCTTAACCAAAACGTGATAGTAATCTCATTAAATCTATTTAGTATCTCAAAGATTTCATCGCGCGGCAAATTTTCCCAGTACATGATATCTTCGATATGGTGTCTTCCATCGAAATATTTGCATAGCCTATAAATATTTTAAGTAATGAAAATTCTAACAAACTATCCAATCGAACGTAAAGATCATGACTGATAGGTTGCGTATGCAACAATACCTGATAAAGAACTGTATTTCTTCCTTTTGCTTCGTGCCCACATATTTCATGATTGTAGCCTTGTGACTGTCAGTTAAGTATGCAAGATTTGGTAACTGCCTAGATAACCTTTCCGCATCTTCTTCACTTAATTTGTTTTCGTATAATTCGAAATTTAATTCTCTAATCTCAAGCTTACATATCAGCAATATATATCGATGTTGCTACAATATACAAGGATACATACCAATATATTAAGAATTACAATATTACCTTCTTTCCTTACTTCGCTTATGTTGCAAAATTTTGTAAGAATTACAAATTGTTAGAGCTATTAGCTAACCTGCATTATCACTCGATTCTTTAGCATCCAAATAACTATTTTTCCTAACTAAATAATAAATTAACTTTATAACGGGATTGTTTCTATTCTAATTTCAATACATATATATAGCTCATCAAGATCGTATTACCATATCTTTACTTAAGTTAAACTTTTCAATATGCTCTTTAAGTGGGCGCAAAGCTGCAGAGAATTCGCTCATGAATACGGGCATGAATAAGCCGACAAATTGATTGGAGAATTCCTCCATTAATGGTGATGATCTAGAAAGGGCAAACAGGAAGAATAAATCCGATTAAAACATGCAGATTACTTGGCTGCTAATTAATGCAAGTACACATATGTATCAGATTGAGTGATAGCGCAATTACATATCTATTGGAGCCTCCGGTGTTAATATATAGACATTTGTTTCGCAGATGGGATATATAATGGATGCTTTACCCCAAAATACAAGGTGACTTGCCAAATGCTTAACCTTAGAACATAGATTTTCAAGGCTATAAATTATACTACGGCTGATTTACGACAAAAACTATTTGCTAAATACCTGATTTAGTGTTAAGTCTGCATCGAAGGCCAGGGCTAGTAAACTAAATACCGAATACAAAGATTGTGATTTAACTCATCCTTCAACCTAGCAATGGCGTCCATTTCAAAATCATAAATTAGTTCGAATAATAAATATTTCAATTACCCTCGAAAAGGCGATATGACTTGAATTAGCCGGACCAAAGCTGGGGAACAATCACCCGGCAACTGTCGTATCAGGTTATCTGGATTGGTTAGCATCATCAACGAATGATAAGGCCTAGAAAGAAATGCAGCATCAGTTGAAATAAATTTTCCGTAGTGGTACTTTTAGTACTTTATCAATATAGTACGCAAGCTTAACTTACTGTATTTTCTGGCATATTTCATCCGGATCATCAATCTAATAAAGACATTAGATTGAGGAATAAATAACATATTTTGTAAGAATTTAAAAATCAACACTTTAGCACGCGTACTAAGTTTCATTTAGTTGAGTATCTTTGCTTCACGAGATAGAATACAGAGACAGTCACTACACTGTCACATTTTAGTTGAATTAAGAAAACTCACGCCAGAAAGGTATTCATTACCCCCACGTAGCGATGCCGATACGTTGAATGTTATATCTATCCAGTTATTGATTTTAAATTGAATCAATTCATTCTTAGTGACACTACAACAAGTCAAGCGTAATAGCTTTAGGCAAGATTGGTCAATGAAACGGAACGTCAGACGTCAGAATAAATACTACATAAAACGATTGTTAAAAGAAAGTCTTTGCGAAATTAATAATTAACTTAGCAGATTCCGTAACCGACTATTTATACAGCCTCCTCTAATATGGAAGAGGTTAAATCTACATATGACATGAACCTACTGATCATATAACTGTTTCAGTTGATGTGCCAATAAGCTTTCATCTATGATCTTCTCATATAATACTGAATAGTTAGTCTCACCTAAGGCATCCGATGCAATTATAATTACGTAAATAGAGATCAAAATTCGATAATACTTAACTATGCAGTCAAGATAATTTTTCCATCAAGATTCTTTAATCAAAATAAGGCTACATGAAATATATGAACTCGTACGATAAGATTTAAGCAAAATTAACCGGTAATGCATTAATATGGTGCTCCTGCGTTCACTTTACTATATATTTGATGACAGTAATTTTCTTATGAAATAATTTTTTGCTTTTAAACCAACCTTCTGCATGATCACTGTATTTGTCATATATAAATGATAGGAGATCCACTTCTTTCGACAAGTAACCGCGCCTGCACAATCAACATGTGATTCCATTTTATTAGCCATAATTTTGTTATTGTGAAGTTTTACAAGTTAATGATTGCTGTATAATATATAGCGTATGCTGATTTATTCATTCCACCTTAATTGTTCATGTTTGATTGCTGCAGCTATGCGTTGGGATAGCTTATGAAAAGCATCAATAAGTCCAGGCGGAGCACCAACCTTAAAGTGATTAACTTCAGTTAGATTGAAGCAGTAGTTTTATCAAGACTGGTTATACGACATACTCAATTAATAGAGAAGTTTTAGATAGGCAGTGAAGAACGCACATTCCAGTACATCTAGACTGAATTTATGCAAGATACCTGTAGAACAAATGTAATATGGAGTAAATTGGTCGTTGCAGGACCTTTAAATGAAGATGCTGGACTTCCGGAAGCAGATGACGCCGTTATTGGGTTCTATTAAGAATAATAATGTTGATCTGTTTATAGGCTGTTGTAAAAGGTTATTTGCACAATTTCTTAATGAATACTCACCTATCGACTCCACTACATAGCGCATGCAAAAAATACCCTATTTAACTATAGTACTTGTGCATACAATTTACTGCAGCAATTTTAAATTAATAAAATTTTGCATCAACGATGAAATTTTACCTCAGCATCTTTCATGATCGTTGGATAGCCAATAAATAGGATATCGTCAATGGCTAACTCGAAGTTTTTATTGCACATGGCTTCTTTAGGAGATAAAATACTTGCCAATAGCGAGTCAGAAAAACTGCAACAAGAAGCAACCGAATCAACATACTGTGTGTAGGATAATTCAATCAATCAGTGATAGTTATTCTTTAAGACAGGCTTTGCTTGGCAATTACAAACTTTGGGTAGCATCTATGATCTTTTAGTCACTACTCAAAACTAACTAGGCTCAACATACGCCAGATATGCCCTTGTTAATTGAATTTATGCCTACCTCCATAGCGGACATTCTATATAGCTATCTGGGGTGAAGTTGTTACTTGTAAAGCTGACACTAAAAATCAACATGGAAAGAATTAAAGATTATGCATAATCGGTTTCATATTTCATTTCTATCGTAGGATAAGCCAGCCATAATGAGCGTCAACTACATGATTCAGTTAGGGTTATTGAGAAAATCATTTATTAGACGACAAAATATCAAGTCGAACAGAAGCGAAGACAAAACAAGGCATAACGATGCCCAATTGTAGCTAACCTTCTTGAGCGGAGTTCCTGCTGGTCCTCTTTGAGTGCAAATAATCGAATTGACCAAGGGCAAAGCACAAAATCATAAATATGAAATCGATCAACAATGTGTTTGTCTGTCAATGAAGTCCCTATCGTAAGGGTAAATTACTTGATTACTAGCTCATGGTTCTTAATTAACAAGAAGCCTAGCTTGAGTTTGCAGAAGCTGCTAAATGGACATCAACAAACATGTTGCTCACCGAGGTTTGTACGGCCACTATTATAGCTACTTTGTACTATACAAGATGTACCACTTCGTATTACCTTGCTTATTGGCTTTCTTCTTGTGAAGAAAAGGAGAATAGGGATACTTGAAATACAATTTTTCACCAGTATTTCCTGCTGTTGCTAAAAGAATACAAAGAAGATCGCAATTTTTTGCAGCCATGGCTACCAAATGTCCAATTGGCGACTGTTTTCACTTTATGGACTGCTGGACTCTGAAACTCCTTTGGACGGACAGACATTTGGCTTACTTTGGTCAATAAATTGTGCCCAACATTTCACTACGACAGTACTTTAGTAAGGAGACAGTCGATTCGGAATGGACTGATTTTTTCTAAATTAACAGTAAGTAATATTACAGTGCATTGCATTGCCTATACTAAGCTCTGCTTAGTAACAGTCAATTTAGATCATGAATGTTATTCAAATGAATACGAATGATTTAGAGAACAGATACGGAAGATCTCTACTGAGTAAAACTATTTTTCGATATTTTCGGCCTTATTTGATATGAAAAGTCCGTCCATCCGAGGAAAGTTTCAGGTCTAAGTATTTTTTCTAGTAGCCCATAACTGTACTCAATGAACAATATACTGTTGGAAGATAGAGTAAAGTTGTATAGTAAGCATTAAAAGTAGCCTGTATCGCTTGCTCGATCAACCTTAGGGAAGGTTTATCTGTCTGTCTGTAATGTCCGTATCGTATTGCGTTTCGTTACCTTGTTGCATTTCAGCGACTTCAAGACTACAGTACCGTACAGTTAAAAGAAAATTCTCCGCATTGGTGTACAGTTACAGTAGCGTTCAGTACAGTATAGTACAGTAGTGCAAATGATCTACTGTACATTGTACTGTACTGTACTGAGTACAGTACTGTACACTGTAAAGAATATACTGTAGCACTGTACTGTACTGTACTGTACGCTATACAGAGGACTGTATAATAACAGTGCTGTCGATGCTTTCAGTGCTATAGTATCCAGGAGAATGACCAGGAAAATGCGAAAGCTGTACAGTACAGTACTGTATAACAGTACAGTATACTGTACTGCAAATGATCTACAGTACATTGTACAGTACAGTATAAACAGCAGTACTGTACTGTACAATATATTTACAGAGGACAGTACAGTATAACAGTGCTGTCGACGCTTTCAGTGCTATAGTATCCAGGAGAATGACCAGGAAAAAGCGAAAGCTGTAACCTTTTTCTACTGGACACAGTCTTGTCATGGTCTTGTCCTGTACAGAATATAGTATGACAGTAGACACTTTCACTGCTACCGTATACAGTATAGGAGAATGAACAGGAAAATGCAAAACCATGTCCTCTTTCTACCGTATTGTACTGGACTAGTCTTGTCGTGGTCTTGTCCTGTACAGATTATACTATAACAGTAGACGCTTTCACTGCTTCAGTACAGTATACAGTTCAGTATAGGAGAATGACCTAACCTGTGACCTGTTCTACTCAACTACTGCTGGCCACTGAAGAGGAAAACACCCACTTCTACAGTACCGTTTAAGATACCTTATCCTTCATCGTACTGGGTACAGTATTGGCTGATTTGTCTACAGTCTTTACACTGTGCAGGATTGTACTGTACACGGTAAGAAGAAAAGCAGCGATACTTTGCTGGCTGAAGTTTGTCGCGTGTGAGACTGTAGTGTGGACCTTTCTACCACTAGTACTGGCTGACAAAGATGGCGGACTTTTATCTTCGATATTATGTAGGCCATAAAGGGAAATTTGGCCATGAATTTCTTGAATTCGAATTTAGACCCAATGGACTGCTACGCTATGCCAACAATTCTAATTATAAGAATGATACGATGATTCGTAAGGAAGTGTTTAGTCATCGCTCGGTGATGGACGAGTTGAAACGGATCGTGGAAGATAGCGAAGTCTTGCGCGAAGATGATTCCCTATGGCCGCCACCAGATCGTATTGGACGTCAAGAATTAGAAATTGTCAGTGGTGATGATCATATATGCTTTACAACCAGCAAAATTGGTTCACTCATTGATGTAAATAACTGCAAAGATCCTGATGGCTTACGCGGCTTTTACTATTTGGTTCAAGATCTCAAGTGTTTAGTCTTTTCACTCATTGGCCTTCACTTCAAAATTAAACCCATCTAATTTGCATCCATTGCCTGTAGTACGACTTTTTCTAACTATCTTATCTTATCGTTTCCTTTCACTTTTACATAGTCCTATTGTTTGCTAAAAGAGTAAATACCTGTTAAGGATGCCATTGGCGTTATTCATTTTAGATACAAGATGTGCACATTTCAACGCTACAAAAAGCTTGTACTCTTTCACCTCATCGTGCTGACTCGACATGAATGATTGATGCTGTACATTGCAAGAGTACATCGTCATCATGATACTCTACTATGCAGTAATGCTGATGGCTTACCTTTAGATAGCGACTGATTACTCATGTTTGTACATCCACTGTATTTAAATGGATAGTTGTAACGATAGACTTGAGAGGTAACTCACTCAAGTCACTTTTATAATGTAACCATGTTGATGGCTTCTGCCTCTTCCGTTGTCATGGTAGATGCTTATTCTATGTATAAAACGGATCGTTCCAACGTTCTACCAGTTATCTAATGTTTTCATTCCAAGTCAACTTATTAAAGGTTTCCGTTCTACAGTTGTGGTGTTGTTTACTGTCAATAGGATGTTTTGGACGCTTGCAAATAATTGTAATTTAATAACATGACTTACTCTCATTTCAAAGCTAAAAGATGAATAAGAGAACAGCCATAGCAGATACTAAATGGAGTACACACTATAGAGACTATACAGTATGTAGTATGCCATATCTTCTTACCTTTTTTCCCAGTTGGATGTTGTTGTCAGATTCTGTATTTTTCTAGCTATTTTGATAGCAAAAGAATGCGATATGCTTTACAATGATGCTCTGTAGTGTCTGTCTTTACTGCCATGTAATTATCATGCACGTTCGTTTAGATGGCTTTCGATATCTTTTACCATTATCATCAGCTAAGAAATTGAAAGTCAGTACAAGTAGTATTTTGACCTATTTTTGGGGATAAGGATCCCTTTGCAAGATTTCGATATTGTTGGTCGATGGGTTTAAAATGAACTTACTGCAGTAGTAGTATTGAATGCTTGTGTTCAAAACTTTGGGGCCACTGTGGCAATTGCTTCCTGTAAACTTTTCATCGATTTCAAGTTGCCAAACCTGACTGCACAATATATCCAACTACGCACTCTACATAACGTACTACTGTATATGCCAAGGATTTACGCTAGGGATTGTTGGATCTATTCTCACAAGTCGCTAACTGACTTTTCAAATATGCTTCTAATCAAGCTTGGAGCGCCTAGACTTTATTGCAGTCTTTTTAACTCTAGCAATTTGCAATGACAAGAATATGAGCTATTACATACGGTGTACTAAAATACCCGTTAAATATGTAGTTGTAGTCTATCTTGCTAGGTAGACTATTCATTCTTGCAGCTTGATTTCACTCATAAGTACGGTAGAATACTCCATCAGATTCTATCAGCAGTCTGCCTTGCAAGTTATGACCGGCTAGTTTCAGTCGATACTCTAGAGCATCATGAAAGATTGGTACGCTAGTCACTATTGATTTTACTCACAAGTGAAATACTCCACGAGTGTACCATTAATCCAACGTGCAAATTAGAATTGGCTGCTATCAGCCAAGACTCCAATCATGAAAGACCGACCTATTGGCTGTTGCAACTTGATTTCACTCACATGTCTATAAGTAAATTACTTTCAGGGTGGCCGTCTACCAGTAGTCAATCTTGGAAGTAATGACCGGCTGCAAGGACTAATAAGAGAAAATTCCTTTTTCTAGTAGTTCTCGCCGGCTCATCAATGTCAAGACTGTATAGGTGTAGTTATGAAGAATGCCACGCTATTGACTTTAAAGACTTGTTATTACTCACAAGCGTAGTGTAAAATACTCCAATCTACTCGTATGACTGCTATCAGTTAAAACTCTAATCATAAAAGCTGGTACACTAAGAACTGTGTAGTCACTGCATGCTATCCACTGCTATAACTTTTACTTTACTCACAAGTGTCTATCAGCAGTCCATCTTGTAATAGTTAAGACTCTAAATTAAAGACTAATGCGTTATTAACAATATGACTTGATTTGACTTACCGAGTAAAATACTCGCAACCATCAGCTTATCTAGTAAGCTATGACTGGCTGGTATCAGCCAAGGCTCTAAATTAAAAAATTGTAACGCCATCAACTGTTTAGTAACTGGAAGCTATCCTCTGTTGTAAATTCATTTCATTTACAACTAAACACGCCACCAGGGTCTTCTACTACTTGTCCAATGTTCATCTTGCCAGCGATGAATGTTTGGTATCGGTTAAAAACTGTAAATTAATTGAAAGACTGGTACATCGTGAACTATTTGGTGACCGTAAGCTGTCCCGTCATGACTCATGAGTGATTGGTATCAGCAAAGACTCTAAATAGATAAAACTAGTACGCTGTTAACTATCGAGTAACCCTGCAGTATTCACCGTTGCGACTTGATTTCACACACAATTGCCACAAATAAAATATACCATCAGTATTTACCAGTGCAAGTAATAACCGACTGGTATCAGCCAATAGTCACAAAGAAAAGCCTGCTGTACCACTGTAAGAATTGTTCTAACTTTATTTCACTCACTTTATGGAGTGTAATATTTCATTATCGCATTCTACTGTAGAATATAGAATAATATATATATATAAATATAATAATAAACCACTATACTCAACAATACTCAATCATGATTATATACAAAATTTGACAGTAGACATAGAAACGCGATACTAACATAACCGTACTTTTCAAATATTCTCATCATGAAGAACAAGAAATACAACAAGTTAGGGTTAGTAGAGCTTGATAAAGTTACCAAGTCACGACATTTCCAGGTCATTTCAATTTCGCATAATTGAATCATTCCTTAGTTGGTTATACAGTAACAAACTGAAATGTTAGTGTTGGCTACTGTTCGCTACATTGTTGCACAGATAAGACTTTCAAGACAACATCTAGTTACACAGTTAGAAAATATCTTATAGAGACGTGATTTTCGTTAATATAAAAACCATTGACAGATGCGCGCATCATTCTATTGAAGTAGTCTATATAAGTGTATATATATCTATATATATATATGTATATATATTATGGATATCTTAAATTGACGTACGTCTTAGCGATGATAGATAGGTTATATAATAAAATATCTGTTAAGAATTGTCATCCATGGATTACATATATGCTTTCATTGACCAACCGATGGACTCAATGCACAACCAAAGTGACACATTGTAATCTTACTCAAGATAGCCTACTATTGAATTAAAAACATTTCCATTGCTTTGATTAGTAAATTAGACAGCCTGTTGCCAACGGGTGTTGAAGATAGAAATACCTTCGTTTTCATTCTATTCCATCTTCCAAAGTTGGAACAGATATGTAACATACAAGTCACGAAAGCTCAAGGCTGTAATGGATTATATAGCTAATATACGATCAAGATGTAGAAGTTGATGTCGGATAATCCGGTAGAAGTGTAGTTAATGCGACCGCAGACCAGGAATGATGACATGAAAGCCGGATAGCATGAAATGCCACACCATTCCTGTAGATTATTTTAAAACTGCAAGTTGATGCATAAAGCACAGTATCAGGAACAATCATGCCTCCTGTACAACTTCATTCTATTATGCAAATGTTTGAGGTCAAAGTGAACTTATAAAAAAAAGAGTAATGTACACTATACAGTATAAGGCATAAACGATTAGACGTTTTGTCGATTTGAAATATCAATCTGAATACCATCCTGTTCAATTCTGAATGTAACCGAGTTCGTTCCTATTGTACAGGTCTACCAAATTGGTCAATCGTGATAATAATCATCGTAATAATAATAAAGTACAGTATATTAACAAAGACAGACCTATTTTTCTATGCTACTACTTCATTTTGTAAAATATCAATAAAAAAGATGTAATCGATTGAAGGTCTTGCAGGAAAGAAGCTTGCATAGAGTAGACCAAAATCAATCATAAGTAATGTTGGATTCTGTATATCCATACATGCTATTCTAAAGAGTGATGATCATCTCCTATCCATCAACATGTCCATGTCAATGAAGTCATTGATTTTTCATGGTGTAGAAGCAATTCCAATGCTCCCCGTAGTCTTTTACAATCATTTTCTTACCTTGACATCCACACGATGTACCAATGCCGTTCCATTGGTCAGTAAAACTATGGCAAGAAAGGGCTACGACTGGGATTATGAAGCTTACATGACCCAATAGACATGAAGATGGATTGTCGTTCTTGGTATTGGTTACAAAGCTACTGCTGTGAAGCTATTCCGATTGGGTTTAGCCATTTGTTTTCGATTTTTCTTCCGTGTCAATTCACATAACTGATGCATCCCTTCCTGAATGCCATTGCCATTTCGAGCACAAGTTGGTTGGACATGCCAAGGCCGATTGCTTGTCAATTCTTTCAAGGATAGCATTCTCGCTACGGTCATGGGTGATAACGCTCCAGGAATATCTTGCTTATTGGCTAAGATTAATATGGGTACATGTGCCATACCTGGACTTTTGCCAATGGCTAACAGTTCATGCTTGGCTTCTTCCATTCTTAATTCATCAGAGCTATCCACAACAAAGACGATGCCATCACAGTCGCGTAGGTAGGATTTCCAAAGTGGTCGTTGTTTGTCATTGCCACCAACATCCCAAATTTTCATTTTCTTTTTGCTGATGGTGACATTTTCAACATTAAAGCTGAGAGTCGGCTTTGTTTCGAAAAATTCGCCATATTTTAAACGATATAAAATGGCCGTTTTGCCGGAGTTATCGAGTCCTAAAGACATCAATGATTATCCAGTTAGATATACGACAAGTGACAATGGGCATCGCATCAATTGACAGTGCTGTACCACTCTCTCTCCTACGGTCAATGTCGGGCATGAGATTGAAATTTTCATTTGGAAACAGAGACGGTACATTATATTGTCGTTTATCGACAAAACTTTCTATCTACCTGCTTACAGATGTAACGACAAGAGGTTTGCATGGGTTTAAACTCGTATAACCGGCTGTAGAAAAAAAATCTAGTACAAGTGTTGTAACAAGGCGATAATGGCTATGGATATTGCCAAGAGCATTTTTTCTTTTTTCAGCGACATTATTGCTCGACGAAAGCAATACTTTACCCTAGAATGTGGCAGTTGATTTTCAGCCTTTTGTATTATCTCTCGCATGGACTATTGAGTCATCCATGCCTGTAGCAAAAGAAGAAGAAAACTAGCTGCCTAAAAGGATAGTCAGGAAGCATACTATAGTGGAATACAACGTATAGCCTCCGCAGTTCCTGGTACCACCAAGAAGAGCAAAGAATTTATTTGCCATGGAGTGGTACCCTCATTTTTCTGGCTAAACACTCATAGAATAAGGAGTTTCTCATAAAGTGACTCGATTGCTCTACAATCTCTTCTTGACTCATATCGATGAATAGCAAATTTTGCTCAAGCCATTGATCTATTTCATGCCCACTATCAAAGGGTTTATTAAAATTAAGTTAATTAAGATTCGAAAGTAATTCAAAGCATGCTGTAAGAAATAGACTAGACATGGAGAGTACTGTATTATACGAGGCGGACCTTCGACTGCAGCTAAAATTTTTTATTTAATACATTGATTACAATTAAGCCGTTAAATTAACACAAAAGGAAAATAATAATGTCAGTCTTGTATGATTTTTACATAACTGTCAAGGTAATAACAAGAACTTGAATACAGTAACATATTTTCACTTGTTTTGGCTACTGTTAGCGGGAGGGAGGGTAAATGGGGAATGAGTATTTTATGTTCTATTCGTATCAGAGAAATGCCATGGAAAACAAAAGCTTCTTTCACATCCTCTCTTACAGTAGAATCCATTCTTCCATTCCTTTACGGTATCAGCAGTTCAAGTCGCTTGATCCAGCTTGTAGCTGATGGCACTACTAAGGCATAAAGTTTGGCAGAATGAGCAGGATTGGTAGTGAATCTCGATCTATTTCCTTTTTCATTCCCTTCTAACTATCCTTTGAGCACTTGTGAAACGCTGATAAATCGGTAATCGTTTCGTTGAAAGCGATTGCAAGTACGCTTATAGGGGAAATCAAGCGAGACAAAACTGTTTTGCCAAAACATGTATCCACATTTCTTGACGGTCAAGCAATCCCGTACGTCAAAGAAAAAGGGCAAAAAAAGGCAACTTGTAGTAAATTGCTATCCGTAGTGGACTACGGTAGTGATTCTCATGATTGAGATTTGAGAATACCCTCTTTGTCCATCGCCACTAAAGTGATCGATGAGTCGATAATATTAATCGCTATAGAGTAATTGAAATTATCCGCGCTTTAACGCAATCCCTCCCCATTTATTGACAACTTTTTCCCTATATTGATATAAAATAATATTACCTTGTTTGACTATAAATCCATGCCTATTCTAAGATGGTTTTGATCGGTTGGCTCTCGATTCTACATACGCGTATCAACTATACACAACCATAAAAGACTAGGGTTCAATATCCAGGCTATTCAAGTCCAGTTTGACCAAAACATAAAGCGATTGCTGTACAAAATAAATTTGTATTTCCTTGCCACTGGAGAAGTGATGATTACATGATTCTATTCAGGGCAATAATGATTTTTTTGCTCTTTGGATCGTGTCCAACCTATAATTTAATGATAGTCTAGGGTAATTTCGCATGCCCTTTAACTACTTTCAGTCTTTTTAATCCATTTCCTACATACTTTATGACTCTTGTCATCTATGCTCCAAATGTATCAATGTACTGTCATGGTGCTGTATACGTGTACTCGTTTGAACAGTAACAAACTTCTTGAATACTACGCCGTGGAGAACATTACAACTTTTCTTCCAAAATGGAAAATAAATGGGGGAGAGTAAGGTACATTTGTTCTCAAGTAGGAGAGGAGAGGTGGGAAGTTTGGCGATTCTTTGCTCTTTAAATTTGTTTTTCTCCAAGATAAACTACTGTCCATTTTTGGGCCATGAATCCACGGCAATGTTATTACCGGCGCATCGCTATAGAACGCCGGTATGTCCCATAGAAATGTTGATCCATTTCCTTCGCCTCCATCATCAGTTACTCAACAGACATCAAGTTTATTGATGTCCTCGACACACAGTTTGAATCAAATTCATGTTGTCAAGCGTTGGTTACTCACCCTCCATTTCTTCGTCCATCGACTACAATCGATTAACTGAAGGAAAAATGCAATACTAGCCTAGTCCACTTTGACCCTATCGGCCATTGCTGTGCATGGGCACCAGGGCCCATAGAAAGAATCTATCGTGATCCAAAAATGGGGTCAAGATCGGATCGGCTCTTTCCCTTTTAACAAGGAAAAAGAATGAAGGAAACAATCTGTCTGCCTCTAGCAAGGAAAGAATTGGGTCAAGGAGAAGAAGATGCAATCGGCATTTCTATCGATGTTGACAGTCGTGTTGACTCCATGTTGTCATCAAGATGTTAACATCAACATTTGAAAATGCGATGGCTCTACCCCTTTGCGATCAAACCGTCTCGACTAGCGTAGAACAAGTGAAAAAAAACAATAAAAAATATTCATCCTATAACAAGAATGATGGTTTGTTTTCCTTACCAATTATAACGATATGGGCAGGCTTTCCAGGCAAAATAGCCGTGAATCTTCCATTACCTCCCGACGACATACAAGAAAGGTAGCTTCCCATGTTGTCCTCATTTCTTGCTCGCCAACCCTGCCTACGTGTGACTAGTCCCTTACTATTTTCTCAACTGCTTCGTCTTGCTTTCCACACCGTTAATAGCACCACCACGGGCAGAGAATATCAATGAATTGCTTGCTTCAAGGCCAATGGTGATAGAATCTGATCTATTTACTTAACTAGCAAAGGTGATGAAAATAATCTTCCAATGCTAGGCGATGATCAGCGCAACCTTGTCCACCTCTAGTCCTCAATCGTCGGCGAGCGACTACGCCTGCTGTATCATTAAGTATGACTCATGAGTACTGAATGGCCGTCCGTCCTGTCCACAGCCTACCGTAGTGCACAGAATCGCTTGCTAAACGGTACTGTACACTGTAGTCGTGATGTACTGTACTGCACTATTGGACCACTAGTCCACTACACTCTATGGAGATTTCATTTTTCTTGTTTTTGTCGTCCATGACCAGGCCGGCCATTAGCATGGACTACTCAAGCAGTAAACTGCTGAAAAATACATTATCATTTCGGACAAGAAGTCCCTAGGGTGGTCGATGGTGGGGATTTGCAAACAGCCCAAGTGAAAATTTGAGACTGGAGCGACTAAGTCGGTTGGTAGACTATGCTCAATGAAGATTTTCTTCTGCTTTTTGTCGTCTATGACCAGGCCGGCCATTAGCATGGACTACTCAAGCAGTAAACTGCTGAAAAATACATTATCATTTCGGACAAGAAGTCCTTAGGGTGGTCGATGGTGGGGATTTGCAAACAGCCCAAGTGAAAATTTGAGACTGGAGCGACTAAGTCGGTTGGTAGACTATGCTCAATGAAGATTTTCTTCTGCTTTTTGTCGTCTATGACCAGGCCGGCCATTAGCATGGACTACTCAAGCAGTAAACTGCTGAAAAATACATTATCATTTCGGACAAGAAGTCCTTAGGGTGGTCGATGGTGGGGATTTGCAAACAGCCCAAGTGAAAATTTGAGACTGGAGCGACTAAGTCGGTTGGTAGACTATGCTCAATGAAGATTTTCTTCTGCTTTTTGTCGTCTATGACCAGGCCGGCCATTAGCATGGACTACTCAAGCAGTAAACTGCTGAAAAATACATTATCATTTCGGACAAGAAGTCCTTAGGGTGGTCGATGGTGGGGATTTGCAAACAGCCCAAGTGAAAATTTGAGACTGGAGCGACTAAGTCGGTTGGTAGACTATGCTCAATGAAGATTTTCTTCTGCTTTTTGTCGTCTATGACCAGGCCGGCCATTAGCATGGACTACTCAAGCAGTAAACTGCTGAAAAATACATTATCATTTCGGACAAGAAGCCCCTAGGGTGGTCGATGGTGGGGATTTGCAAACAGCCCAAGTGAAAATTTGAGACTGGAGCGACTAAGTCGCGTTGGTAGACTATGCTCAATGAAGATTTTCTTCTGCTTTTTGTCGTCTATGACCAGGCCGGCCATTAGCATGGACTACTCAAGCAGTAAACTGCCGAAAAATACTGTACACTATCATATCTGACAATAAGCCCCTAGGGTGATCTATAGTGGGGATTTGCAAACAACACAAGTGAAAATTTGGGACTAGAGCGACCAAGTGCGTTGGTAAAAAGTTCCCGGTATAGTAAAGTGACCACAAAAAAGTCGATCCTTGCATTTTTTACCGATAAATGGTCGGTTGCTGTCCCTCCCTTTTTAACTTAGCGTAAGAAAAGAGAGATACTACTGTACGCTAGACATAGAGATACATCATTTATCTCCGATCTCTTTCTTCAAATGCCTTTCAGAATAGGGAGCAGTAAATAGGACAAGAAAGAGATACAGCATGACAGTCTGCAGTGAAAGCGTCGACGTAGTACTGTAGTCTGTTAGTCTGTATCTACGCGTATCTTCTATCTCTTTCTTAAATGGCTTTCAAAATAGGGAGTATGAAAACAGGACGAGAGAAAGAGAGAGACTGCCACCGACTCTCCTTTGGCAAAAAAGATGACCTGGCTGACAGATTGAGTTGGTCATGCCTACTGAACATTGTACAGTGTTGTAGTCTGTACTGTATCGTAGAATATTAAGAACTTGAAATGGTGTACAGTATTCTCATACTAAAACCAGGCAAGAAGAGAGGGACGGCTAGCAACTTTCTTGGCCAAAAATGGGCAGCCTGACTCTTGAGCTGGCCATTTCAGTTGTACACTACATCAGTACTCTAGATGCTACAACTACTCAATGAGTAGTGGCCGGTGTACTGCACCATGAAACAAAACATTAGCTACAGTTGACGATTAAATATACAGTAGAAGGAGCCACCAAGTTGGTTATGCTTCTAGGCTACTACTGCAACTGCAATCACTTTCATATTGTAGTGGAAGTTATCGAGATAGAAGAAAACTTTCTTCCTGTATATCTGTCACAACACTAGCGTAGTTCCGTGCAAGATTGCAGAAATAAACTGGACCCCGCATCGTTTCGTATATCCATCATCGATCTCACTCATCAATTCACCATGACCCTCCATAACAGATATTAATACAAGTCAGTACCTAGGTTAATTGCTAACCTCGTCTATGACTTACTGACATGAAAGCAACTGTATTACTATTGATTATATTATACTGTACAAGTAATCACTTACTTCAGAAATTCGCTTTAACTGCAGATTGCCGTTTGAAACGCAAGTCTTCAATCAACTTACAATTTGATTGGAAAGAGTGATGCAAGTGCACAATCAATAGGATCAGTTGTTATGACAGATCAAAAAAAGCGATAAAATCGGCCCATTAGCATCAACCATAACGCTATAATCAAACTTCAAACGTGACCTAGTTCACTTTCACAATCGACGATATAGAACAAATCGACCATGCCAATTCGTATTTCACAATGCAATAATATCACTTTATTTTCCTAAAATACAGTCGATGCGGATAGGTAGGATGAAATGATTTTAGTTAATTATATCCAGTGGCCTAATAAAGCATACTTTCAGTACTATAGAACTGGCCCATTCAATAGCGGATTAATATTAGATTCAAAAATAGCAAAAGTTGTCCTAGTAAATGGTCAATTGCATAAAATACTGTTAAATTAGAGCAAAAAAATTTCTCGATAATAATGACCATCTATCAAACAAGTGATAATTGTGTAAAATGGTTATATTATATCATTATATAACGCTAACAACAGCCTAGACTGCTTCTTCGGACTGCAATATTCCATGGCAAATGGTGATCGATTCAGTGATTCCATTATAATTAGTTATCAAAAGACAACGTCATAACCATAAAAACACTATTAATTACAGAAAGAAAATTTCATAGCAAAAAGCACAAAAAGAGAGATAACGATGTGAAAAGTCATGTTGTTAAGCATATTAAATGCTTACAACCGCCAAGCTTATTCAATGCATTTCCGAAAATGACCTATTCAAAATATTGTAATATTTCAGAGTCAATAATAATCATTGCATTAGAATGCTTTGACTTGCCATAATACAGTCAACTTTTTCACTCATTATCATCTACGGTGCTCGTATTACAATGCAAAAATGCGTCTAATTTCAGTCATACCTTGATAAAGTCTCCTTCCTCAAATCTCTCGCCTTTTTTTCTTTTACACCAGCTGATGACTCGGTATTGATAGCTGCACTATAGACATTGCATCCAACAAGGAAACAACACAACAGAACAGGCCCAACAATGGCACCTTCTAAGCCTACGCAATAAATTCCACCAGCAACAGCTAAGCCAGTCACATAGGGATGGCCTCCACTATTATAAAAATTAAAATAATACAGCATTACAACATCAATAGACACCATGCAAGTTAAAAAGAGATTGCAAGTAACAGCGACAATACTATCATAGCTAAGGTAGTACCGCAACCATCAAATAGTATTATCAATACAAATGATTCATATAGTGTTGCTGGAAAAAAGGCTACCGTGTGTTTTAGATCGTCTTTCTAAAGAAGGACGTACCCTTTTATTTCCCTGTAAATCGCTATGTCAATGACATATGGAGGTAAACAGTGGCAACAAAGTAAAAGTCCAGCAAGTATCACATTATCATGAACAAGCCATAACTCCAGTACCGCCGGTACAGCCACCCAATAGGTGCCAATAAACGGGATAGCAGCAGCAATTGCGCTAAGTGCTGTAAATTAAATTACAAATTAGCTCACGCGTATCAAGAATAGTAGAATAGTATAGGTTATGGCATCACATTTTATTGATTAGACGTTCACTTTAATTCTACAATCAACTGTCGGACAGTTGATGGCTAAAGCATCAAAAAAGAACGGCACATTATAGAGCTCATGCAAAAGTGTAGAAGTGAATCATTTCTTGAACGGTGCCAAGTGATTTACCTGAGGGAATGCAAACTAGTTCTACACCAAATAAACTGTGTGTGAACCAAGTGTAAAGGCCGTAAAAGGCTGCAAGTTTGAATGAGGCACCAAAAACGCCACGAATTGCTTCCGATGCTGCTTGACCAAATTTATCTCCTGTAGTTGATGGTATCAAATCCATCGCCCATTTTACAGGGATATAAACATTTTCCGATGAGCTTAATAAATAAAATAAAGTGGTCAAGAAGACAATAATATCGACCAAGAAGTTAATCACCGCTGTACCACCACCAAATAGGGTGGAAAAAATAAGGTACGACAATCGAAAAGCAATGTCCAAATTACTTCGAAGAATAACAAAACCGGATCGTAAAACCTATAACCATTGCAAAGGGAAACTTTATGAATCACGATACTATAAAGTAGCACTCTGATACAATGCGTACGTCATTGCACTTTATACATCCTCATGTCTCTGTCTACATTGATATAATCTGTATACATAAGCACGGATTCAGTATTTAACTACAATCCTTCAAACAATAGTAATCTAACAAAGATAGTTTTGGTTCAAGACCTACCGAAAGAAACATGTCGACATTTTCTTTAATAAATACTATAACTTCTTTATAATCAAAATTCTTTCTAAAATTAAAAGATAAGTTTTTCCACGAAGCGAGGATACTATCATCCGAGTAGGTAGCGCTATCGTTCAATAATGAGTGATTGCTACCATGACCTAATTTTCCGCGATTCATACCAATCCAGTTTTGATAATATATTCCGTCCAAGACCGCAACAATGTCTCGTTCAATTTTTGAAATATTGATATTGCTGTCACTTTGAACTCCCTTAAACTGTGATCGAATCCATTCCTTTCCGTACTGATATCCACTACTGACGATCGAATCGATAAATTTTCCAACTTGATCCTTCTCAGGGAGCCAACTACAATGCATTAAAGTGAAGTTAGATTCAATGGCATGATTTATACATTAGTTTGACATTGAAGGCGGTGTACCAAATTATTAAAGAGAAAAACGTTAAATGAATGTCAAAATAAGACGAATAATTAAAGATTCACAGTTATTATTCTATGCTAATCCATTGTCATGTTTTATTCTTAGCTAGAAATACCTTTTAAACTCAGGGTGTCTCGTTACAGTTTCATTGATTAAATTACCAGTCACTCCAACAAGATGGACACTTTCTTGTTGAATTTGAAATGCCAAGATGACTGTACATAGAGTGACTAAAATGATCAAAGTTAAGATAATAACAGCGCTGACAAGTTTGTCCAACATGGTATTAAGAATATTGCTGGCCTGTAGATAAATAAATAATTGAGTTAGCGTTACTAAAGTGTGCAAGGTACACATTAATGTACAAGGAGGTAATTAATGTATTTAAAATTAAAAGGTTGAAATAGATTTTAGTCTCAAGCCTAAGCATATACCTTCAAAATAGTTCCACTCATAATATGAAATAATTTACAATAGACTTACTTTTCGATCTCCTTGTCGTAAAATATTAAAGCACAATAACAACGGCTTGGGAAGCAACCAATTAAAATTACTCTGAATCTTAGCAGTGAGAGTGTCTAAAAGATTATTCCAATGATGCAACAAGTACTGAGATATATTCAGCTTTTGCCATATTCTCTTGATGATTATATATAACACAGGCACAGGTAATAAATGTAACAGCCACGAATGCATCCAAACGCGAAGAATAACGCAGGCCCAAATTAAAGCTAGGAATATTTCTCGACTCTGGCCTACACTGGATTGCTCGTTTTCGACAATTTTTACAGTTTTATTTCTCAATAAAGTTGGAGTTGTTTGCGTTGAGGTAGTGGATTGTTGCGATGCAACTGCTTCACTGTGCCTTCTCAAGAAGGTTGATGTATATCTCCTCATTATATCGGGTATGGTGGCTTCATTATCATCTAAAGACAATTAAGCAAATAGCATTAGATTCATTTCAAATCCATATTGAATCTTGAGTAGGAATACATCTAGTAAGCGAATAAGGACAACTAATGATATACTATCTTGCGTATCTAAGCTGTCAACCAATGTAGGTACAATTGACACCTTGACTATAATACAAGTTTATTGCTAATCCCAATCCTCTCTCCCTTAAAAACTGCCGGCTTTTACACCGTAGAGCGTCTGTAGAATTTATAATAAGCCTCCTTAACACTTGCAAGGGGAGATACTACACTAATCTTCGCACTTTCGGAACGTCAGTACAGGCGGTGGTATGAGTCTGTTTGTTCCAGTGATACTACAAAGTTTATTGCTACTATAATTAATCTAATCGCTATATTGTAGCAACTTGCAATAGGCGTAGGCACTACAATACACTACTGCAAGCAGATAGACGATAGAATTATACAGCAAATTATTGATCATCTCCGAATCCAGCGTACCTAATTTCTTGGATTTTGCTGGTATTAGTCCTAGGATGGCTAACACCCCGAGCACTGCAACTATAGGTATCGATGCAGAGCCTAGCCAGAAAAGAAAGCGAAAACCAAGGACAATCCACAAGGCAAAGCATAACATTTGGCTAAGCCATGAAGATCGGGTCGGTTTGAAAAGCCAAGTGAGAATTAAACATACACCAAGTCCTAGAATCTGTAAGAAAAATAAGGATACTCCATCAATAAATGCAAAATCCTAATCATTGATGTTCATGTTTTCGTAGTGATTATCATTAGACATGAATCCTGCTATTTAGCTGCTGCACTCATAGCAGTCGAAATCATTTGATTCAAATAATGAATCATTCCTATTTAAAGATCACTGATGTCATGTCAGTGAGCATATCTAGACGACTATTAGACTAATACTGTACAACCGCGGGTGTATATCGAAAATAGAATAGAGTTGTGAAACTTTTAGATCATTCTCGACTGTACTCTCATGCGATATTGTATTGTATCGATCCTCCATTTGCATCCTGGAATAAAGAAGTCTAGGCTAAGGTATTTTCTAACTTCATCAAAGTCAAAGTAAAAGAAATTTCTACTGGTCATTTCTACAGCTCTCGATCTTCTGGCTATTTTTACTCCATCAAGTCATGGAATTAATGAAAAGTATCGGTTTTGTTATTTGACTAGTGAAAATGATGACAAACCTTTTGACTTTCCAACATCATATCGAGATTACTACTAATTTGACATAGTACTTGAACAATAGCTTCAAAGGTTAAGACGAACGGTTCACAGACGTAGAGTAAACGTCCGACAACAAAAATTAAACTAATGAAAATGAAGAAATGATAGCGTTCCATTATCGCCGCTGCCGCCATTTCTGCTACCGTATCGATGGTTTGAAATGGGAGAATGGCAATAGCAATCATTAATGGAGTACCCGTTGATTGTAGTTGATTAACCCATTGGCGTGATGATTGAGTGGCAGATTGTTTGAAAGGGTAAAGAAATGTTCCCAGTAAGACAGCCCAGAGTAAAGGACGAAGGAACGTTTGCAAGACATAATACAGTGAGAAAGCAGCAGCAGCAGTTAATATAGTTAAAACATTAGCAGCAGTCAGGAACAACGCTTGTTGTAAACTGCTTTTCTCGTGTTGGACAAAACTATTGAAGAAATGATGAATTGGTGACGACGACGACGCCATAACCCAATTGCAAAGCGCTCTACTGCAAAGTTATATTAAATCAACAGAGACGTGGATCGATTCAACTTGTACACTTTGCCATTCCTTAATGAAAGTCGAATAACGTAACACCAATACAGTCTGTGCAATCCTGCAATCCAAATAGAGTGATGAAGCAAGCCTAGAATATTTACATGGATGGCATGAACATGGTTGTCTAATCCAGGTCCAACTCTAGTGGGTTGCTACATTGATTCAAAACAGTAAGACTGGATCAACATCACCCACGAAATATCCTATTGACTAAAATGGTTCCGCTAACTTGTATCGATTGTCCAGTAGTAGCAAGGACCAAAAACCTTGTTTCTGTTTCTTTTTGGCCACAGTGGAAGACTGAGAGAATGGTAAACTCACTTTTGCGTTTTTGTTTGTTTGGCTTTGATGATGGAGAGTTTAAATCAGGTTGAAGACGATGACTAGACTGGATCATCAGCGACTTTAAGCGTTCTACTAAAGACTCTCGACAAGGTTCCGGAGCCTTGCAAGGAAGGTTGTCCAGGTCTCCAGAAGGGCGAAATCTGCAAGCGGTGCATACCATACAGTGGTATAGAGTGTTCAGTCGTGTATGATACAGTAGAGTTTATGGTTGTTCAAAATAAATGGAGGATCTATGGCCTCAGGGTAATATTGTTGCACCATTTGAAGTAGGATTATTTATTGGGGTTATGGTTGTGCTCTCCCAAATTAAACGATAGTTTATACTGAAATTTCTAATTTTGTGGACTAGATTCAACATCATGCTGAATAAAAGGCATCTGTACAGAATCGCACAAACAGAATTAAAACGATATCACCCTCTTCAATAATTCAATCCGTTTGTGCGATTCTATATAAATTTATTGAAGAGGATGATATCGTTTTAACCCTATTTCTTCTTGGCCAATTGATTGATGAAGTATCAATTTAAAGATTGAATCCTTGATTACCTTGGAGTAGAGACTACTCAACTCAAAATTTTCTCCTGTTCCTCACTGCTCGTTGTTGAAACTGCGGTTTTTCCATGATGTTCCTTGGGGAAATTTTGGGTGAAGTAGCTTACCTCCTTCGAGTAAGCTTTCAATGCATTTTAAAGTGTTTGAGAATGAGTAGAACAAATAAATCGTTTTTGAAAATAGAACCCATGATAATATTGTTTCAGTCCTGTCTCTTTAGGCACTAGATTGCTACAGTATAAATTAGAAGATGGAATCCATGATAGCTATCGAATAACCTTTTAATGCATCTTTAAAATGTTTGTGAATGAGTATAGTACAAGTATAGAATATATAAATTATTTTAAGTATAGAACCCATGATCATATCGTTTAGCCCTGTTTCTTTGGGTAATTGATTGCCATCGAATAAACTTTTAATGCATTTTTAAAGTGTTTGAGAATGAGTAGAACAAATAATTCGTTTTTAAAATAGAACCCATGATGATACTGTTTTAGCCCTGTCTCTTTGGGCTATTGATTGCTAAAGTATGAATTTGAAGATGGAATCCATGATTGCTATCGAATAACCTTTTAATGCATTTTTAAAGTCGTTGGGAATGAGTAAAACAAATAAATCGTTTAAAACTAGAACCCATGACTTTGATTCTAATCTGACCGTCAATGGTAGCTAAATAGGCTAAGATGGACTAACAAATCATAGCCATGAAAATTAAAGCTAACCAAGATGAATCACAATTGAATTCATTTTGTCATCGTCTACATGCTAAGAATTATTTCAAAGTCATGGTTGATTGTCCATAATTTCTCACCTCGAAATAGTTCAAAGGATCATCCTATCTGATTTTAGAATGATAATCCCATCATAGCTCATTAAATGCAGAGTGAATACTATCCAGATCAAATTTTATTGTTAAGAAACCACAAGTTACTCTATCACCATTGAAATTATAAGTACACGTTCAAAAACAAAACATTATATCGGAGAGATATCCAAGAATTTATTATCATTCACTCCGTAGTAATTCCATTTCCCAAGCTAAGTAACACAACGTGTAATATTCTACGTGTAATAAATGCACTGACAGCATAGGAGCTTCTAACGTTCATTGGACCTAATTGCAGGTAATATCTAATCTAGTTTTGATCGATCTCCTCGTAAGAATGATCAAGATTACTATATTTCTCTGTATCTTGTCATAGGAGTGATGCCATGACAAGTTTCTTGTGGTCCACTTTAAAGTCTTATGCGATGAAATTTAGCTTGTATCCCGCTGGAAGCTTTCAAACTGCAATACTAACTAGTCCTAAATTAAGCACCAAAATAAGATGATGATCTTGATGACATTGTAAAACATTCAACTAGAAAGCGTAGTCAGAAATCGGATTCTTGCACTAGTCCATCATTCGTATAATATTAAGTTACACTATATCCAAAATTTCACTGATAAAAACTTGAAGAACGAGTTGATAAAATGTTATTCTAAAAGTAAAGAGTAAAAGACCTTATAACTTGCATGAGTTTGTTCATTTTAAGGTATACCAATGCCAATGTCTATGCATACTAGTATATCATTTGCTGTTTGTCAATTTCTTTATTAAAGGCAGCACTACGTACAGTATATTAAATTCGACGCATGGATTATAAAATCCCCTCCTGTTGGTGTCAAAAATCATACATAGATTTAAAGAAGATCAATTGAAACAATGAATAAAATAACCTTTAAAAGTTATAAGTGAAACAGGATCGTTAATTAATATTAACAATAAGAAAACCAAGATTGGATGAAATGCTTACTTACAGTAAAGAAATTTTATCTACGGAAATCACATTTGCTTTTAAGAGTTGATATAAAAATATTCACTATAGGATCTTTTATTACACAGGGACAACAGAACATTACTGTAGCATGAACAATTGCTGCTGTACATCTAGATATTCATGAATATTGACCAAATCAATTCAATTATACTTTCGACCATCGAGAGGTAAAAATTCTATGATGTAGACCGATTTTCGTCATCATGACCTCGAGAATGTGCAATAACAGGGCCGCAGATACTCAACGGAGATGGTATAATTGTTTGTAAGAAGTGCTTCTCCGTTTAGGTATTTCTAGAACTTTTGTCAAATTGTTCAATTTATATCAAAATTCGACGATTGATCACTGTTAGAGTGATCCAAATAGTAACACAACAATCCATATTCGAGGGAGATACAATCATTTATTTCTATTCGGCATCCTAAAAGCTTTGTTGATTGGATGTATTCTATTCAGTTCGGATTATAATTCTACTTTACCTTAACGAAATGGAATAAAATAACACAGCTATTAGTTTAAACTAAACTTCAGAGGATGTAAAGCATGAAGTAATGGATTAATCGATTTGGCTACTGCAGTTTATCCAGATATATAGAGTTAGCAACCGGTGTATGAAGGTCTAAAATGGCTCATTAACAGTAACTTGTACTGATATAGCTGTTTGCTAGCGACTGTAGTAATGGAGTATGCCATTCCATTGCATGACAATTTCAGTACCAAATAGCACGAGTTGTAGTGTATTAACGACTATATCATTCGCCAATGATATTTTAAAATTCTATTGGCAGTTTATAAAGAGTTTAATTCAAATATTGGCCAGTCGCAATACACCATTTCATTCAGCTGAGGATTAAAGGTTGTTTGTTGTAGATTATCTATCACTGGGAAATCTTTGTAACTGAACTTGGAACAGATTGATTTAATCTAGAAGTTACTTGAGTCTGTCGGTTTTGGAGGCTTTCATGACGGTATATCTTTCGCTAGGTGTGGCAAATCAGGTAAAGATAGTTACAGTACGTGCTCTAGAGACCATTAAGACTCTCTAAGGGTCTCCAATGTGCTCTGGTTCTGATTAGTAAAGTACAGTCATTAATGATTGAATTTTAGTCTTAAAAGCTATTAAAGCAATGACTGTAATTACCAAATAGTAATTCTATTTGTTTGGCAGAGAGTAAAATTAATTTGAAAGTTTCCTACTTTGGTAAAAAGCAGACGAGAAAATATTGCAACATTCTTTTTGGTACCTACAGTCTTTACTACAAAAACTTTTCAGATCCAAATTTATCCAAATTTGCATACTGTTCATTTGGCTGACAATAAAATTAATTAACTTGAAAGCTGTCTACTTTGCGAGAAAACATTGCGCTATTCATTATTGGTAATTACACTGATTATTACAATCCCTTTTCAGAGCAAACTTTATCCAAATCGGCATATTATTCATTTGGTTGAGAATAACAGTAACTTGAAAGCTGTCTACTTGGCAGGAAAATATTGCGCTATTCTTTCTAGCTATGGTGATTTATTACAATCACTTTTCAGACCAAAATTTATCCAAATTGGAATACTATTCCTTTGGCTGAGGATGAAATTAACTGGAAGGTTGTCTACTTTGGTAAAAAGCAGAAGATAAAACATAGCGCTATGCTTAAAGAAGAATAAACAGGAAGGTGTTAACTCCAGTTGAATCTATCACTGTCAAATCTAATTCTAAATTAGGGGTATTACCAAGTGTCGTTGAGAGATTGCTTGGTTTTACAGTAAGTTTTTATTAGCACACTATACAACTATCTTTTATTTAGATTTTCTGCTAGAAATTATCGCTATGTAACAATATCATGGATTAGGAATGCTTAGTTTTATAAGAAATAATTATTGATAAGGTTATGTTGAGTAAGGCTTCTTGATTTTAAACAAATGTATTAGAGTCAAGTAGAAATCATAATTAGCTAGTGAACGATAAAAAAAAACTAGATCATTCTTTTATAAACCAAAATATTTGTACTGTAGTCGGCTGGAATTGCATTTTAAGAATTATGGTAGATGGTTATCATGTACAAGCATTCTAGCAAATTTAATGATAGACACAAGCGTAGTTGCAGTGAAGCTAATTATACGCTTTTGCAACACTTCTGAAATCGATGGATTACTTTCCTTACTTCATCAAACTTGATGAACCTTGTTTTAACGCTACTCGTACATTGTAACATAACCCAAAGTGATCCACATTAGCATTTTATTCAAACTAAAACCTAGACACAAAGTGTAGAGATGCATCTCATATTGGATTACATTGATAGCTATATTTGATATCATTCGATTTCAAAGATTTGATACTCGTATTATTAGCCAGTTTGCTATCGCATGATAATAGATCGATGCGACTTGATATCCTGTCATTGTGAAGACACCGGATACCTTCAAATGATGATGTTGGACATAATAGAAGATTAACGATATGTTTTTAGGTAGATTGAATTATACCGTAAAACATAGTGATGGTCTATTTAAGCAAGCATCTTCTGTTTCATAACTTAAGTTTGATATTAGGCAACTTAGTTACAGTAAATAGATTAAACGAATTGTACAAGAACTGATGAGATGAGCTTAGAGGATATTAAAATTCACTTCTTTTGATCTCAGGATACATTAGATTAGGCTCTTCCCCTGATTCATTTTTTGCCCTACTATCCTTAAAGTCAGCTGAAAAAGCCTTTTTTTTCTAAATTCTATCAGCTAGAGACAATTACTATGTGTGATAATTAGATTTAGATTGGATATACTTTTATAACAATGAATCCATTTTTAGACAATTGTTGCCTTTCTATTAAATAAGCAATCAAGCCATTAACGATAATGCTTTAGCGATCAATCCTTGGACCAAGGATTATTTCAAAGGTTAAGGATAACTAAAACCAAGGACGAACGCTAGTTTGATCTACGTACAATCAGTACTGTACTATGCAATCGCGATATTTCTGTCCTTAACTACGTAACCAATATCGTCGACGACTTCAACTTAAAATGAAAGATGAATGCTAGTGAATGTTTGATAGTATATTAAGAGGAAATATCGCCAAAACATCAGTTTAATAATATAAACTATGCATGATAACATAAATAAGTATGATGGTAACGTAACGTAAGAGTTGCTCCAATTTTAAACGCAGGCAGCCTTCCCTTGAAGCAATCCGTGACAATTAGCAATCAACTTAGGGACTTGTCTAATCAAAACCAAAAGCAAAATATCATTTTAAAGCTTCAAGACAGTATAAAACTAAGCCCCAATGGACGATTTATTCTCTCATTTATTGCGGTAATAGATTGTATGTTAATCATTTGTCACGTAACAGTGCAATATAGATTATTGATTCCGGCTTTGTGACGATTAATTTATTGATTTGATAGATTAGATCTTGTCTTGCTCTTATTCTTCCTACTAGGCACGTGATTTTTTTTCACGCTATGGTTCAAATGGCGCTATAAGGCAATGATTGTTGTTTAATTGTCTTGTAAATTAGAATTGGGCTCATTGAGTTGGCAAAAAGGACGACTGGATCCGACTACAAATAAAAATTATTTGTCAACAATTTTCATAGCACTTTCTTGCCTCATCTTACAGGAGGGCCTGAAAGCGATGTTTAAAAGTAAACATTTACCGACAACTTCATCCAATTCATCCCGTGGTGGTATTTCTACAGCAATGGAGCAAAGGGATGAAAATGATGAAATGGAGGAATCAACCATGTACCGCTATGGGCTGGGTCCATTTCAACCTCAATGCCTTCAAATTCTTAATCATCGATGGTGGCTAATTACAGTCATTTGCTTGTATATCATCTTTGCCGGAATGCTAATGACTGGATTTTCTGCGGTAACAGTAACATCATTAGAGAAACGCTATGAGTTGAGAAGCACTGAAACAGGAGCGCTGCCTTCCGCTGGCGAAATTGCCAGCGCCATCATTGGTATATTAGCAAGTTATTTCGCTGGTCGACATCATAAAGGAAGATATTTAAGTGTAGGTGCGATCGTTTTGGCGTTAGGGGCTTTGATGTATTCATTGCCTCATTTCGTCACGGATCCATACACCGTGGTCAGTTCTTCCACCAATTATAGCGATTTATGTCTAGAAACGCAATCCACACCATCCAATCTATGCGATAAAGAATTTCATCATGGCGGACAATCAAACATTCGCTATTTCTTTTACATGTTTCTAGTAGCACAATTACTGATGGGAGCAGGGAATAATTTAATCTGGAATGTTGGTACGGCTTATATCGATGAAAATGTTCATCCCGTTTCTTCGCCGTTATACATCGCCGTTACTTATACCGTTAGTGTTGTCGGACCTGCTGCGGGCTATATTTTAGGAGGAATCTTTTTAAATCGGTACATCAATTGGCCAGAAGCACCACCACCAGGTACAGTTTCTTGCCTCATTGAATTGTTAAATGATCTGTTTAAGCCATCATTTATTTTATTACTTCATTATTAAGTTAAAAGACAATTTGTAATGATATTATGGGACTCTTTAAAATCCCTATTGCTATATCAAGGTTTAACACCATATGATGCACGCTGGATTGGTGCTTGGTGGCTTTGTTTTATCGTCTCTGCTGCTTCTTTAGGATTCATTGCTGTACCTCTTTTTGGATTTCCACGAAAATTGCCGGGATATGAAAAGCACAAGCGGCTTCGCGAAGAGATGGCCAATAGTAATGGCCATCGTGATTATGGCATTAACCTGAAAGATTTTATTAAAGCTAGCCAAGAATTATTTCGAAATAAAGCGTTTGTCTTCCTAACATGCGCTGGAATATTAGAGTATCTCGCTACTATAGGAATCAGTTGGTTTTTTCCTAAAATTTTAGAGACACAATTTCGTTTACCTTCTTATGTAGCTAGCTTTACTGTAGGCCTCATCACTGTACCAGGAGGGTGCGTCGGTATGATTTTGGTAAGCTAGATCAATTGTAATACTCCCCATAGAGATGCTCGAAAGATGAAATTGAGTGTAGTTCATTCAGTTTCGATAGCCACAATTATTTCAAATTAATTCGTGCTATTTTCACTTTTCCTTAGGGTGGTATGCTTGTAAGAATTTTTAGAATGAATGGTCGTAAAGCAGCTAAGTTGGCTTGTATTCTTGGTTTTGTTGATTGTGCTCTATCAGCAGTTTTCTTACTTGGCTGTGATAGTCTTCCATTTGCTGGAGTTAATGCTCCATATACTAGTCATTCATTAACATCGTAAGTAAAAACTTGACTCTATCTTATGATCTATATTTCAATTTTTGATATTAACTTGTGTTAATAGAGTTCTCTTGACCATAAATTAGGAATATTAGCTTCAATGAAGTCAATTTAACTGCGATTTGTAATTCAGGCTGTATGTGCAATAAGGTCGAGTATAATGCTATTTGTGGATCAGATGGAAAAACTTATTACTCTCCTTGTCATGCTGGTTGCAAGACAAGTTATTTTGATGCGGAAAATTTAACCTATGTAAGACTTACTTACATAGAATTCTAGACGTGCAATAGTCTGTTCTCTAATCAGTATTATTTTAATATTGCAAAAATTCATGAAATGGATATAAAATTTAAATTGCTCTTTAGTTTCGCATATGATTTTGCTAAATCAGGCTAGGTGTACGATAATTTCTATTTACGATATACGTACAGACTATTTCTCTTATCAGTGTCACTATCGTGCAATAATTTATTGCAAGGAAGCGGCATTAAAACTACTTTTTAGTTCACTTGTGAATGACTAAATCGGAATAGGTTTATAATTTTCTTAAGTGAAAGCTACTTATATCTGCTTCTTTTCACTCTATTAAAGGCTTATCGTAACTGTAGCTGTATCCCAAAGGCAAGCGATACCTATTCCAATTATGATGCTATTCAGGGATCGTGCACATCAAATTGCCAAGAATTTAAACCATTCGTTATAGGTATCAGCATTGCAATAGTTGCCGTTATGTCGAAAACTGTTCCCTCTACCGAAGCTTTACTACGGTATGTCAGGAAGACTGGAGTATACTTATATTATTCAATACTCTTGAAATGATTTGATAAAAAAAATAAGTGCGCACTGCGTCAAAGATACAATTGATGTGGTAAATTAATAACATATTAATTGATGATAGATCTGTACCTGAAAATCAACGAGTTTATGCTTTGGGCGTCAGTTCAGCTATGATTCGTTTGGCTGGGAATTTACCCGGACCAATCTTAATTGGAGCATTTATCGATTATTCATGTTTACTCTGGGGCAACGAATGCGATTCCTCGTCGACTTGTTGGTTTTATGACAGTAGAAAGATGGGAATGTACCTTTATATATCCCTAATTATGATCAAGCTTCTGTCTACTTTCTTATTTATTCTAAGTTGGAGGTATTATAGAAAAGATCAAGGTCTTTCTTCTACAGGAAGTACCCATTTACTCGATTTTAGCCATAAGAGTGAAGATATCACTCGAGGTAAGGATGCCATTTAAATCTCGAAAGTATTAGACATTGAAATGCTGACTTCCATTGTCGAAAGCATAAAATACTTCTAAAGAGTTAAATTTTGACTTGATGTACCGTGCAATCATGAATACTTTTGATTGTGATATGACTGTAATTCGATTTTTATAACCGCATTTTCGCCGTATTGGATCATGGACTACCTTTAGTAGTCTAGAATTTGATTAGCGCTGGTTGGTACTGAATGAAATACTGTATTAAGATTTAAAATCTTAATTAACTTAATCATGAGCAATTTTGTCTTTCTTTCTTGCGTATCTCATCTACAATCGTATTGACAATATTTTACTTGCTACATACTTTGCAATTATAATTTATTCCATCTGTCTTTTATAAAGCTGATGCCCAGCAATAGAAGGTTTCATTGATAGGCCTTGAGAGTGGCCGCTTTTCAATCATGATAAAATTAATGTCCATTATTCCTTAGCTAATGGATATGCTACCGGAGTAGCTAAGTTGTTATACTTTAAAACTTTCTCTCAATATTGACTCGTAAAATTTTGCTTGAAAAATTTAATAAAATGGAATCCGTTCATACTCCATTTCGGATTGTGATTGCAATATCGACGCAAAATAGATCCTATCCATAAGTAATTATATAATAATAATTATCCTAACGTATGGTATATTATTCATTTCAGAAATCTTAAATTAACGATAACAGCTAGCTTAGCGATGTTTAATTCATTTTTTTTTTATATTAAGATTGATCTAACTGTTGCCCTTACCCATAGATATTATCGACTTTATGGGTAGTTTAATAAGAGGTTATATTTTACATAGTTTATAATTCCTGTGTTAGTAATTGTGAAGGTCATTGATTACAGTCTACTTTATACGCGTACGCGTGTGCGTGGTTGATCTAGCTGAATTTTTAGGGTTCTAACAATGTATCAAGTAGCTCAGTAGGGCTAGTAGCAACTACTGGAACTATCCAACAAGATCCATGAACTAACCGTAGTTTTTTAATTACTTTATGAAGCTGCGTCGTTGATACAGACTTCATTTCAGACCATACATTCCAGGGTTAGCGTTCAGATATGGATTGATCGTACTAAAATTAGATTTTACCCTAGAATGTGCTATATGCCATCTTGTTGTTTCGTCCATTTCATTTTATCCAGATAGATTTGAGTGCTTGATGAATTTCAACCTCTTTAATCCTTTATTCAGTATAGACGCAAATTTACACAAATGCTTAAGATCGTCCGATTCATTAACTCGATACAAGTGGTAGCGTTTATCTTGATTGTTAATATAATAAAATTGGAGGGCTGAAGAGTCTACTTTGGAAATGATCAAGCAGCTCCATATAAGTACTAGCGCCTATCTTGATTGTTGATATAATAAAATTGGAGGGCTGAAGAGTCTACTTTGGAAATGATCAAGCAGCTCCATATAAGTACTAGCGCCTATCTTGATTGTTAATATAATAAAATTGGAGGGCTGAAGAGTCTACTTTGGAAATGATCAAGCAGCTCCATATAAGTACTAGCGCCTATCTTGACAGTTAATAGGATGAAATTGGAGACCTAAGCAGCTGCATCCAAACAGTAGCGCCATTTCGATAGAATGAAATTGAAGACCTGAAGGACCTGTTTTGGATATGATCAAGCAGCTCCGTACCAGTACCCGTACCAGTAGTAGCGCCAATCTTGATAAAGTGAAATTGGGACCTTCAGAGTCTGCTGTTCAATTGATCAAGCAACTCCATGCAAGCACTTAAACTTAGATATTACCTGACTAATACCTATACTGTCATCCTAAAATGGAACACATTTTCTATATATCTAAAGTCAGAAGGATACTATTTCGAATTGATCCCTGACTACGAACCAGCGACTCGCCGTCACTTTTTATTGACCTAAAATAGTATGTTACTGTTGTACAGTATATTCTCCGTAGCTCATCTGAGCGCAGGCCAAATTACATGCGTACTTGCCCTAGTACAAGCCTTCCAAAAAACTTTTATTTCTTGTCAACAATCAAAAGTTGACCAAGATTTCGAGCTTGGAATGAAATTTTACCGTTGCCTTTTAATGCTCTGATTACCTCAAATCACTCCCTTCCAAGCTATTCTGCTCACTTGATCTACCGAGATCAGATCCACGCGCCAACTGGAATCATTTTAGCGACGTCCAGAAGGCAGGGCCAGTGATGCTCATGCATAGGTACAGTGTCAAATGCAGGTAACTTTATGGAATTTGGCCCTAGCCTTTTATGCATGGATACCTCCAGCTCTGATTAACGTGGATATCCGATCCCAACCATATGAAATGACTTTTGCCTCTAGATCCATGACCCTAACCATGCATCTAGAGGCAAAATACTTCCAATTGTAGGGCCAGATATCCATTTTGATCCAATACCTGCAATTGCTCCTTTCAAAAGTTATTTTGGCAACGTTATCCCACGACTATCATTCCACAGTCACGGTGATAATTGGCGTAGCACCAGCAACGCTTAAACAGAGGTTCCTTCTGTCGAGAACCCATAGCAGAATAGAGAAATTTACAGATACCAAAGACTGCTAAAGAGAAATCATCGACTTTTGAGGTATCTAGCAGTCCAAGACGATACGAAACTGACAGTAAAAATAAATAATAAGGGGAAAATCAACTTCAAGTGTCTTTAACACAAGGTATGCCAAGGTGTTTGAAACAGTACCCTACAGTAGACTAATGGTTGTATCATAGTAATCAGTCAATCACTTCGGTAGGAGGAAAGTGTGGAACAAAACTTTTTACAGTATCACAGTACAGTACGTACTGTACTTTTGGTACTACTTGTACTGTACACTGTACAGTACAGTACAAGTGTACAGGACTCAATACAGTATAGTATACGCTACAGTACAGTATAGGGGTATTGCTTTGATTCTAGTACTAAAGCATACCAAAAACCAACCGGTCCGGTAGGCTCATTCACTCCAACGTTGCCATAGACATTGACGAAGGATTTTCGCCATTTTGGCTACCTTGGACAAATTATTGACTGCAAGGCCATTTTACTCACTAATTAAAGCGTTGAATTTCACCTACTGTCGCCAAGATTGGCTGCCAACGCTTGAAATTGTATCATGACGACAAAGTAATGGTACTATTGGATCTAGGGTGATACGTGCTATCTTGCAATCGTCTGTTTCTTATTGTTGATGGACATAAACCTAATCGAAACGGATGTTCAATTAACTCGGGATTATCGTGCAAGTCCAAGGCATAGAATCGACGTAGTGGCCAATTTTGCTGGTTTTATCTCGCCTTAGTCAATGAGAGAAGGCAGTGACGACGATGGCAAACGTCAGCTGGAAAAGGAAAGAATGTACGGTAAGGAAGCCATAGATCCTAGTCGATGATGAGACTTTGCCGATGATCATCTTGGAGAGGAAAGAGGGAATACCTCAACCCTCTCAGCTTAATTATTATACTACAGTTTTATTCAGCGATAATTACACTAAATAGGTATCAATTCGGTGAAATGATCACTTCGATCCATGCTAGTATATCTTGAACTTCTACATTGCAAAAGGACTTACTAGCGATGATGCACTTCAATTCACAAATGAGTATATCCAATTGAGATTGGATTTTAGTTTATTGACAGTGCCCACAAATAATGGCAAAATCCGGCATACATAAGTGATTTTGCTATTGTGTCTGTTGTACTGTGTCCTATCCTTAACGACTAGTGAACTCAATAATGACTGCCAAATCAATCAGTTGCACCAATGATTGAGAAAGTCAATAAAATATTCAACTTACTGATAATGGAAGTACTTAGGTATGAATAAACCTGTATCTAGGCGAGAGAGTGTTTGAAATCATGACTCACAGTACATCATGCCTTGGATGACATTCAACTCCATGGCAAAGCAGTCAGTCGTAATGGTCAGACTAAATCCGATAAAGAATAAGACCATTGATTTGATTTTAATTCAAATTTCACTTCTCTCTGCCTATTTCCAAATATTTTACCTTCACCTAACATCATAAATCATAATAGTTCTAATTAATAGAGTGCTTGCCCCGGATGACTGCACGACAAGTTAATTACGTAGATCGTCATTCTTGACTTTGTCTTATTATAATTACAATTTCAATACCATTATATAATACCGACCGAGTCATCTATAATTAATAAAAGGAATGGGCTTCATTAAATGAAGGCTATAAAGAATACCCTAGCATCGGTCTTCTTTGCTTTTCGGCTATAGTACTGTAGGCCTGTATAATTAGATTCAATTCCACAACTACTGTAGTTTGGCGTAACTCAAATGCATTAATTAGATTGATGTTACTGTGCATTTATTGTTGGAAGTACATCTTAAAGAGTTTAAATAAGAGTATGAAATGCATGATATTAACTAATTCTCAAATACCATCTGTAATGCCTAATTCTTCATCCTTTGATGGAGTAGTTATTTTAATCATCTTATAACGCGAATGGTGTAGAAGGTATGACTCATATATTCATATACGTTAGACTCTATATCCTGACTTAGCAAAAGGAATGTTGTGCATGCAACTAGAAGACCTGGAGACATTGTTAAACATTCCACGATCTGCTTTCAATAAATAGAGTATTCAATCAAACAAAATAATTAAAAAATCGTCATGCACTTTTTTGTGCCTACAGATTTTGTTATAGAGTATTAAAATCAAGTGGATAATGTTTATTTCATTTTTACCATTTCTTATCTACAAGGATAAAGAAGATGTACATCTAATAAATATCGACAAGTTTATCAAGGAAAAGGTAAGAATCTGTCTGATTGACCAAATTGTTCGGTTTTTGTATTAATGACTAGCAAGTCAATTTTCATGACATAACATGTGTCGTGAATTGACCTACTTGTGCTCAATAACATCTAGATAGATACACTTAGATTAACAATTTTAAGTTCCGCTCATAAATATGAGACTGATAATATTTTATTCCTTAGTGCCTAGTTGAAATATAAAAGTTACATTGCATTCTTTTTTCTGTTATTTTAGAATAAGGTGTATAGGGGCTTAGATAGCCGTACCGCATTTGAAAAGCTTTATAATGAATTACAGCTACAATGCAAATTGTATATAACAAAGTTGGATTCCCAAAGCTGGCGCAGTTTAATCTTAAGTCTGAGTAGAAATCGACATTCATCTTTGTCGATAATATCTGTTGGACTTCTTATCGTTGCCATTTGCATGCTCGTCTTAGCGTCTATATTCAGTAGTACTGTGTAAGTACTGAATAGCTTGTTAACTGTGAACGCGATAACGCCATAACATAACTGTAAGATGTTTGTGTTAGACGGATAAATTGTAAATGCCCACTAGTAAATGTTCATGAATACAGTTCCTTTCTTCAAAATTTTTCAAATGTCAATGAATATACTTCTCTTATTGATCGCAAATGTAGCCTATGCAGGAATGAGATTAGTTTCAAACTCATTTAAACTTTCTGTTTGTATATTGCAGGAACCATGTCGTAGAAATACTTATTTTGACCATGTTTGGTGTTGTCAATGTTTATATTGCTATTAAAGAGGAAAAATTACGAAGAACTGAAAGAGCTCGGCGCATGCTAGATATTCTTAGCGAAAACTTCGGTATTTTACCCCACTACAAAAAATACTACAAATTAGTTTACTGTATCCAAATTAGAGAACGGCTTGATTATACGAAAATGCATTTCCCAACACTTTTACTTTCGATGCATATTAAGTTACTGACTTAACAAGCCTGCAATATCATACTTATTTAGGGCGTTAAAGTAGTGTTCATTACATAAAAGATATAAGCCTTCAACTTAACATTGTTAATTGGAATTTGTTGTATGCGCTATAAACCAAACGATGCTATTGGTTTCTAGTTTAGTCGTATTTGTGTCAATGTATCTTATTATTGTGTCTACCCGTAGTAAAACGTTTGTCATTGCTATTTGTTAGGTGACGAGGGCAAATCATTCCGTGGAGACATCTCATATATCAGTAAAGACCGCCCTATTAATCATTCATTCAAAATGGTTTGGGCTTATCGTGATGGAAATATTGTTAATTTACCCCAAAATTTGCTCGTAGAAGAGGACGTAATCTTATTGGCGCCTGGACAAACAGCCCCAATCAAAGTTTGTAAGGTATTTAAACACGATCCATTCTTACATGTTGTATACTTACTTTATCATGAATCGAAATGATTTTAAAAAATCAGCCATTCAAAAATTTTCCTAGCTTGATTCATCCTGGAAGAAATCTGCATGTGTTCTCGATGCAGACCAAACGTTTACTTTATTGGAAAATGCACCTGATATAGGTGGTGAATGTCTAGACTTTCGTGGAAATTTCCTAGTTCTGGAATCATTTCTTGCAAATCTCTCAAGGTAAATAGCACTATGAGCTCAACAGGACTAATGCAAGTACATTTTATTCCTTTAATTTTATTAATACTGCTATTATATTATACCCATGTGGCCATTAGAGATGAATTGCTTGATGTCGACAAGAAACCTGTTTCTCCCGTGGAAAATGGTCAATATTGGATTATACAAGAAGCTATGTTTAAATATATTGTACCTCTACTGTCGGTAATGAGATAGCTTATGTTTTTTGCAGTTGTCAATATCCTGTTGAGCACCGTTATTGATTGAAACTCTGTAATCCATAGTGCGCTTCAATATTATGCAATGCTCTAAGATTGATCTTAATTCCTGATGATGTCGGTCCGTGGTGGCATGTAATGTTAACATTGCAGGTGACAAAATGGAATCAATGTGATAGATGATCATGCTAATTAAGCATTCTCGCTATACTGCGTCTGACTAGAATGCATGCAATAATGTGAAGAAATGACTTGTAACTTCGTTGTAGGTGTACGTAATCATACCATACTTGCCATTATTTTATCCCATCTTTTGGACTGTGGGTAATATATACGGCGTTGCTAAAGTATTGAATACATTAAACAATCCGGAGGATGTAGAGGTAAGAGAACATTTGTTAAATGTTGTTAGAAGAGTATGCACCTATTAAGAGTAATCGGTATATTTTTATTAATTTGCTGTTTACAGTGGAAAGTGGTATTTCGTACGTTTTGGGAAATAGTTCAAGGATCGAGTCAATTTCTGCCTAGATCATGCAATATTGTTCATCTCTTGGGAAGAGTCACAGTTAGTAAAAAAATGCATCAAGTTGTAATAGCTGTTCACACCAGTTTTCTGTATAAATCACTAGTATTAACTTTCTGATATTCTATTTTAGTCCTTCTGTTGCATGGATCAACAGTCGCTTTTATCACCTCCCAATCCTTCTGTTAGTAAAGTTGTATTTCCTGATCCTGACAACGACCGTCAAATAGAAGAGCGAATTTCAGTTAATACTTTCAATTCAGGTTAGAATTGGAATTATTTGATCTTAAACTTAATTTCTTTGTGAAGTGCAAACTTACACAAACTACCGTAATTCTTTAGATGGAAGTAAAGTTTCTTCACAATATTCGGAATCGGCTACAAATGAAAACCCAGATATCGAAATGAAAGGTTACAAAGTTTAAATTGATATTTCCTTTAACTAGTAACTAATTTTGGGATTAATTTCTCCTTTTATACTATTCTAGATGCCAATGTTATAAGTCATGTAAAAGTGCTAGATTTATCCATAGATTCACAGGTACGAGTCTAGTTACCCTTGCATACTCAATGTAAACAAAGGATCCTTTATTGGTTCACTACTGTTTATAAGTGCAATTCTTACGTTAAACTATAAACTTATTTCCATACTAGATGATAGCATGTTTAGGTTTGGCAGCACTCATCCTGAACCTGACTTGTAAACTGTGCTACTTATTTTTATAGGATAATTTAAGATTTGACGATTATCAATGGCAGAATTATTTAAAGAACTTAAAACCAATCGTGCGTATCGTACCGTATTTTTATATTGATTACAACTATTGTGATTCGCATCCTGCTAGTTAATACATTTAGTTTCTGCTATGATCCTATTGTGTACGCAATTAAAATTACAATTGACAATTTTGGGTACATCAATTTCAGTCGAGATAAATTTTGTTCCTTGTATGAATTGCGACATGAAATAGGGATTAAATGCCTTGGTCACAATATCCAATCTATCAAATCATAATAAATTGAACATTCCTGATAAGGCTTTTGGCATCAAAACTTCACTGCCTATCACGATTTATGAATGGTCAGCTACGCTATAATATCCATAATTTTCTTAAACGCAGTAGTTTAAATTTAATAAATTTCTTTACTAGTCTTATACGAGTAATTCTTCCCTGAAATTTATAATAATTTCAGGAGCTTAAGGCAGCTAAGTTTGGCAATAGGATTCTCTGAGGGTGCCAAGAAGGCGTTTAAGCAATATGTAGAAATTTACTATATTGATAAAGTGCAAAAGGTTTAGATGTTTCTTAATTAATTAAAAATGAATATAGCATTATCAATAATGATCTAGTGATAGATGTTCTGGCTATCTATCGTTAATAGTTAAAATATACTGATATCGTAAATTGTTGTTATTACTGTTTCCTTTATTTATCAATACGGTGGATTACATGTAGTATGTTAAACCTTTAAAACGATGTCGAGTGCCGTATATGTTGTCCGCATGTTTAATAGAAGAAAGCATTGGTAATTATATTGTTTATTACTTTAAAAACTAATTTTAACCATTTTACTTTTTATGTTTTGCTAAGTTATTTATACTTTACAGGAAATGTACAAATGTTCAGTCAGGGTGGTGCTACCATCACTCTTGATCGGTGCTCCGAATATTGGACAGGCAGTGGTATCTGTAAATTGCCTGTAAATAGTGGGTTAGTCAGATATTTACGAGATCTTGAGTGGAAATTAGAGTATTGACGAAACCTTTAACATTTTCGGATCAAGGCTTCGAAAAGCAATTCTGGATGTTTTCAGACGTAATAATTCTACGGGATATTGCCTAATTCTTGCTTACAAGCCAATTGTCGAAGTTAGTCCATGAAATTTGGGATATGATAATTACGTAACATCAAGTTGGGGTATCTCGCCTAGATTCTAATAACTTGATGTTTTATGATTCAATCTAATCAGAAAATTTCAAATTTCAAAAATCGCTGCTTAGTAAGTCGACGAGTATCATTAGTCGAATCTAATCTTCCCCCACAGTATGAAACGTAAGTAAAGTAAATACATAATATAACCTCTAATAGCAGCGCATAACTCGTTTGGGATTTGCACGTTAGGTATGCGATGATTAATAGCCAAACAGACAGTAGCCACAGGAAGCAGGTATCCGTTAATAATTAATAATTATATGTATAAGTTGTGAACATGATTGTAATCATATTAATTAATCTTATAATATTTACAATATACAGTCTAGCAGTGATGCATCTACCGATCATCTGAGTAATAAGAAATTAGTAGGTTCTGATGAAGAGGCAGTTCTGAGGTTCGTTTCAGATTCGCTGTTCTATAGTAGAATATTTTTGATTTTCATTTGTTCATTATTGTTTAGGTTGTTAGAATCGCAAATTTTTATTGGTATGCTATGCTTTGAGCACGAAGTGAGACAGGTATAATACTCAACACACGATAGAATTAAGCATCTGCAGTAAATAGCTTTTCCACAAAGGCTACTAACATCGTATTGCGATTATTGTAAACCCATTTTAATTAATTATTTTAACCCATTTACTTGCATTTTTGTAATAGAATGTGGTTTCGTTGATTGAGCACCTTGATCATGCTGGTATAAGATTTGTATTATTTTCATCCGAGAATGAAATAAAGAGTAGGGTTAGTTAAAAAGTTGTAATAACCAGCTGCTTTTATACATTAATTTTAGTTTTAATGAGTATTTATAAAATCCATTGTCTGTTTACCATTTCAGGCATTTTCGAAAAAGCTTGGTCTCGAAACGGGATGGAATTGCCATATTTCACTTATGGAGCCGGAAAATAATCTTCGTAAAAGGACTGATACAAACTGTGGCATTGACTTAGATGATAGTAATTTAGATAACGATGAATTTGAAGCTACACATGAATATCACACTTCTACGGCGGTACGTAGTAATTGGTTTCTATTTGTGTTTATCATGAATTGAAAGAATGATTTGTAAATTATAGGCCAAATTACCTTGTGGTACTGCTGCAATTCGACCACATCTGGAAACCGTCGACGATGTACCGTTATTGGTGCCACTATTTACGGATTGCACTCATGAAGGTACCTTTGCATTGTTGAAATATTCATATTTTATGTTCATTACAAGACTTTGGTAGTTATACATCCCGTTGTGATTCATGTCATCTTGAAATGTAGCTTCATTAGAAATGATCACGATCATGCAAGAATACAATGAAATAACGTGTTGTGTAGGAAGTTCCATGAACTGTGAAAATTCCAAATTATTTTCCAGATCTGATATTAGGTAGAAGCGAATAATACCGTAATACCAAATTGTGCACTGTAGATAGTTATTAGCATATTCCAATTTTCATTGTTTTGATTACCATTTTACAAAAATCGCAAACCTCAATTCCTGCATCGCAGCATAGCTGTAAATCCTGAATTTCCAAAGCATTGCGAGAATATATCTGACGAAGATCGAGATCATTCCGTTAGCTATGAAGGTAGTTACAAGTGCAATAAATTTAAGATAGGCACTTTTATTGTGGCAAGTTACTAATGCTTATTGGGTGTTTACCTAGGCAAAACACCCTTGGTGATAAGCTCTTTACTGAATACTTTTTGCTGTCCATTGTTGTATGATTGTAATAATTATGTGGAAGTGATTGAAGTCATGAAGGAGGTAAATTACATTTTTCCCTTTCCATTTATAATAAATGAAAAATTAAATACCATATCATACCAACTTTGTTATTAGGCCAGAATTTTGTGTTATGGTCTCCATTCTTGCTGTCTGTTTCTGGTTTCTTGCCAAATCTCTTTATCGCTATTGTTGTTGCTAAGCTCATTCTTACTAATGCCACCCCCATTAGCCGGATATCACATTTTATGGTTTACTTGCGCTATCATCCCACTTATCGGAACTCCGTTGATATTATCACGCAGCTCCCATGATATGATGTCGCTAATGACCGGAAAAAATAACCAGCATCGCAAGGTATGCCGACTTGTAAGAATTAATGGACAATTCTTTCTTACAGGAAATTTGAGATAACTTTGCTGCACCAATAATTATCAACTGTGCGAGCAATCATTGTACCTGAGACAATTAATTCATTTGCAGAATAAGAAGATGAAAGCTATGTACCTGCTATTGAGATTTGTCCCATCGGTGATAGTCTCCCTTATATGCTATTATCTCACATTAAATTTTAATTGTAATAAAAACAGTGGTGGTGAGTGCCACTTTTTGTTAGGGAATAGGTGAGTTGGGTGTTGATTCGAACATAAAATCAACCGCAGCTATGTACTATGTACTAGAATTTATAACATAATTATCAATGATTTAATACTAATTTATTGCTTAATCTGTGCTGCGATTTGGTTTAGAAATAAATCTGGTAATGGTTCATGGAATGGATGGTTGACGACCAATCATCGGGAGCTTACTATTGCTCAAAATCAAACGTTTGCACTCATGTGTATCTATTTCGGTAGGTCTTATATTCTGAAATAGAATAATATTATTGAATGGCTGACAATGAAATACTCTTGGATATATTTATTGCAGTGGAGATATCGATAGGTTTTGTAGATACATTTAATCTAAGAATTTGGCGATCTCCTTTTTCCAATCGCACTTGGCTAATTTCATGCACCATCTCGTAAGGAATCTTTGTCCTTTCAGTTTATTGAGTTAGCAGTGAAGTTTTGTATAGTTGATTATTACTACCATCAAATGTGTTAACGCTATCGAATTATAATTAAAACCAGGATTCTGTTGGGACTGTTAATAGTCGTTGTAAATACTGCAGCGAACATGGTCGAATTTGATTTGTTTAGAATAGTTCCGACCTCTGTCTTTATTATATCGACGTCTTGGTCGTTGGTTGTTTTAGTTTTAAACGAAATTGTAAAATATTATGATATCAGGTACCAAGGGCAAATTAATAGTGTTTTGTGCATTAAATCATAATGTTTTTATGTCATTAATATTCATAATGGAATGGTTTCTTGTTTAAAGGCTTCAAGTACGATTCCAGAAACGAGAGAGACTAAAATTTGATACGAAACTTGGCATGAATTCTCCTTTTTAAAATTTAATTCATGAATTTTACTATTGTGATTATTAACATTGATTGATGAAACTTTTAACAAATTTCGGTGATTTAATCTGATTTGGAACCTTAATTTTGTACATAGGAATAATGATAACGTAAATTAGATTTATTATCTCAATTGTATGTAAGAGAACAGCGACCAGATAAATTTTTATTACCATTTCATTGTTGATAACTGAATAGACAAACTTTATTCAAAATCACCTTCCGAATGAGAAATAAAGAATCTTTTTTCAAACTGTAAAATTATATCGTCGTCATTGATAATGATATGATCCGTAAGCTACCGCTGATATTATTACTTACCTAATCACTAGCTTTCAGCACGTAGATGATACGATGAAATTATACATACCGTCATAGATAACGGTATTATCAACAAATACCAGAGTTTGTTATCTAATGAAAATTAAGATAAGCATTAGTTTACAAAAATCTCTTCATGACAGAATATATGTATGCTACAGCAAATAAACAATACGAGTATAACGCTAAAGGTTGCCCAAGAGCTACCGATACGTAATCGGAAGCTACAAAAGATTCTGTCACTAGTACAATTTCATTGTGCGGTTTGATTATTACTTTAGTGAGGATTAATTTTGCTATCCAACAATTGTGAAATTTTAATTTCTATTGCCAATAATTAATTGAGGCCAGAAGATTAATCATATCTATAAGAACAACGTTGGTGCTGCTGCTTACCTTTATATACAGGTAATGAAATGTTTTAATACAACAATATATTAAGTATCGATGTTGTTTGTTTACTCGTTTTTTGATAGGTATAACTGGCATATTTTCAAACAGTTAATGTCTTCATTCATTAAGAAATGGATGAATGAATTATTAATGCAAGTTAGTGTTGATGTTTGTTATTTTAAAATAGTCTTAATGATAATCTTCCATAGGAATAGAAATAACGTTGCAATAGCTTAGTTCTCGCTTCTTGATTTCCTTATGTCTATTTATTACAAATTAATGTAAACTGTCTCAGCAATACTTTCAGATAACTGAATACGTCGGCAATAAAAGATTTGCAATCAGTTTATAAGCAAATATTTTAAATTGTTTCTATCAGAATTATGGTTGATAAGTTGTGGATGAATTTAAACCAATGCTTACGTAACTATTAGACCGTGCTCAGTAAGCCTAATTTTGAATTTAAATTTAGCTAATTTTTAGTCATTGCTTTCAAATTCTGGGTAAATCTGCTGTAAAATACCCTTCTGAAATAGTGTATCTAGCTAATAAAGGGGTTTATTTTTCGGCTAAGTTTAGGTATTCCTATATTCAGAGTCATTTGCTGTAAGCCAGAATAAACTTGATCTACAAAAGCAATACTTACGAAATAAGCTAAGTTAAATAGACGTAGGTATCGTTTTTTTTTAGCTTGAATTTGATTTCATTCAGATCTTGATGAATATAAATCAGCATAATTGTGTAATAAACTATAGTAACATTTCTCCAGATCGGTATGAATCTGAAAGCTAAACACAGTCTCGAGCCAATACTATGGTTGAGATGAGTTTGGCTTCACGTTTTAGATATTTCTGCTGTAATGGATAATAGAATTTGGAAACATTGAATCAAAACGTAAGAATAAGTTATTGAGCTGGGCTAAATGAGTGCCAGTCTAACTGAAATTTTATCCCTTGTAGTCACAATTTGCCATGAATGTATTACTAAGATATGTAGAACTGGAATCAAAGCGTACTATTGAATTTGGTGGCCTATGCTAAGACACCTTTCAATCAAAATGAAGCTTTGCTGTAATTATGCTTTATGGCAGAACTTTAACCTTAAAATAACACTGGAGTTTGCTAGAAGCTAAGTGTTGATAATTTTGCTTTTTTTTACAGTAGCATTCTTTTAGGATCAACTAATTGATAGCGAAAAAAGTGGTGAAGACTGCATATCAAAGTTGTTATCTGTAAACTTCAAGAAAATATGTAGAAATTACTGAATGCGTTTATTTAAAATATAACTAAGATCTTCTACAATAAATAATGACGCAATCCGAACCATACTATAAAATCTTAGGTTACAGGCATACTTTTGAGATCAGTAAGTTATTATTGTGATGGATTCATTTCGATGGAAAGGCTATAATGCTAATTCTCCCGTCAACGAATTTAATCCGAACTGGGCAAGTTATCGGAGGACTAATAATTACTTGTATTAATTTGTACTAAGGAACGAAAATAAAAACTGTCAAAGTCGTGAGTAGTCTCACAGCAAACCTGGTCAACACTCAACAAATGAATCCCGCCTTCCCACCCTATAAACAAGCAATGCGGGGGTATTTATTTATTTAAACTATTGTTAGATGACTCTGATTATGGGTTCATTTCAATAGGTCAGTATAAGATTCTTACGGTACTTTTTACCTCAAGATTTCTTCATGTAAAACGAATAGCTCTAAAGTAGTCATTTCTGCAGAGTACTGATTATTAAAATAGTATTCGTTTATATCGGTAAGGGTGGCCACTGGGCCTTTCAATTTTGATTTGATGTAATATTCTGATGAAAATTGAATAAACAGAGAATTTTTATAGAGTTTTCTACACAGCCATTTTGATTGTTCCATTTTCTTATAACAGTTGTTATCGACTGAGTAAGCTTTGCTTGCATACTCAAGCGATCCTTAGATACATTATCATGATTGGTATAGAATTGACCACAGTACTAAGGACATAGTACCGCACTGTCGATATCTTACAGTACCTGCTAATCTTAACTTGGTATGCCCATCCCCGTACATTAGTTATCATAATGTGCTTTGGACCATTAACTAATCTTAATATAGCATTTCATAGCATTTCATTTGTCAATGCATTATTGACAAGTAGTATTCTACTGTACAAGCAAAGCTGCGAATATAGTTGTGCCTGGCTATTACCGGGATATAAATAAATATTGTCGAACGGCAATACTATCTGTTTATTATTAACAAATGGGTACATTATCGTAAACCGTCATCAAAGCGACGTGAGTTTGTACTAGTACTACATTAAATGCAAGGAACACATGGAAAACGATTGTGAACAAGAGAGTAATGACTGCACGGATAAAATGTTGCAAAGTAGTCCTGATGACGAATCTGAAGAGATCTCAATTCAATATCGATATGGATGGGGTGCATTTCAGCCACGATGGCTACAACTTTTAAACCACCGATGGTGGCTTGTTATCGTCATTTGTGTGTATACTACTTTTGCTGGAATGCTGATGACTGGCTTTGCTGTGGGAACGATTACTTCGGTAGAGAAACGCTTCGGTCTGAGTAGTACAGAAACAGGATCAATGCCGTCGGCTGCAGAAATTTCTGGTGCAGTAATTGGAGTCATAGCTAGTTATTGTGGCGATCGAGGGCACAAAGGGAGATATTTAAGCATTGGTGCTTTAGTTATGGCAGTAGGAGCATTTACTTATTCGATACCCCACTTCGCTACTGGAAAATATGTTGTCGCTAGTTTCTCCAGTAATTATACTGATTTATGTCTTGTCAATTCATCACTATCATCAAGCACTTGTGATGCATCTTTACAAATTTTTGGTAGTTCCAATTTGCGTAATTTCTTTTTCCTCTTTCTAATCGCTGAGTTATTGATGGGTGCAGGCAATAACTTAATCTGGAGTATTGGCATTACGTATCTCGATGAGAATGTTCCCCCGGTCTCTTCGCCGTTATATGTTTCTGCGATCTACACTATTAGCATGATAGGGCCTTCACTTGGGTATATTATTGTCAGTATCTTTTTAAAAGTATTTGTTAACTGGCCAGAGGCAGCACCACCAGGTAGATTGAATTGTTAAGCATAGTTGTTTAGTTGATTGAATTATTAGCACTTCGTAATAACTACTTTCATCAATGTCCTATACTGCATGATAACTAATAAATTGACAATCGCTTGTGAACCATAAAGGATTAATACCTGCGGATGCGCGATGGATTGGTGCGTGGTGGCTGTCTTTCGTTATCTCTGCTGCTTGCTTGACTGCTGCTTCTATTCCTCTTTTTGGATTTCCACGTGAATTACCTGGTTATGAAGCATATAAACGGACGCGACAAGAACAAGCTAAAGCTACTAACAGAGTTGATAAAGGATACGGCAATAGCGTTTCAGATTTTCTAAAAGCTAGTCGTGATTTATTCAAGAACATTCCGTTTGTATGTTTAACAATTACTGGAACATTTGATTTTATCGCAGTCAATGGCATTGGTTGGTTTTTTCCAAAGATTTTAGAGACACAGTTTCATTTATCTCCTTCTGAAGCCAGTCTTACCGTAGGTTACATTAGTATAATTGGAGGCTGCATTGGCATGTTGTTGGTGAGCAATGAATCAGTAATTGTAATTATATTGAGGGACAATAAAACTCATTGCTACTAATCTAAATTAAAATTTCTGGTACTTGCTTGACAATTCTTGTCATAATGTTTCAACTTAGGGTGGACTACTTTTAAGAGCCTTCAAATTGAAAGGTCGTGGTGCAGCCAAATTAACTTGGATTATTAGTATATGTGATTGCATAGCTTTTACTGTTTTCTTACTCGGCTGTAGTAATCTTCCATTTGCTGGAGTGAATAGTCCTTACGGTAGTAATTCGTCGGTTACATTGTAAGTAATCTATCCTATTGCTTTCATAAATATCTATTTTCTATTGTTTTATGCTGATGTATAACACGTACTTCATGATCTAGGAATCCAAGGATAAATACAGTTAATTTAACTGCATCCTGTAATACTAATTGTATGTGTAATAGCGTTAAATATAATGCAATATGTGGATCCGATGGTACAACCTATTACTCGCCATGCCATGCCGGCTGCACCAGTAGCTATTTCGATAGCAACCGTACTACAACAGTATGTTACTTTAATAAGTAAATTACTTTTAATATACTACTTCGATGAATGACAAATAGCTGTATTCTAAAGCAGGTGCTCCGATAGTAATTGCTCTGTGTTATGATTATTGTATAGTTAATATATTGCTGCATTTATACGTTTAGGCAAATGTGTATAGACAGAGCAGATACTAGCATTTATTCGCTGTATATATACGCCTATTATTGATATTGAAATTCTATTTGTTTAAGATTTACCACAACTGCAGTTGTATTCAGAATGTTAATCGGACAAGATATAGTTACGACGCTATCCAAGGATCATGTATCTCAGAATGTCCACAATATACGCTATTTGTGATTGGTATTTCTATTTCAATGGTCTCTGTTATGGCTAAAACTGTTCCAGCAATCGAAGCCATATTGAGGTAAACGAATTCATTGTAGATAAAATACTGGCAGTGTCTGGATTGTTTTTTATTCTAATCTATTATCATATTATCCATGATAATTAGGTGTGTTGCTGATGATCAAAGATCTTATGGTCTAGGACTTATGTCATCGCTGGTACGGATAACTGGAAATATACCAGGTCCGCTCATTATTGGAGCTTTCATTGATCAATCGTGTATCTTATGGACACAAGAATGCACTTCCACTCGTACATGTTGGTTATATGATAGTAGAAACTTGGCGAAATACCTTTATGGTTCGATGATTTTTGTCAAGATCGTATCTACAACATTTTATGTGTTGTCTTGGTGGTTCTATGACAAAGGTAGCGGTAAGAGTTTAGAAGAAGAAAATAATTTACTGGATATTCCGCTTGAAGATGCGAATAACTCTACCGAAACACCTCAAGTTTAAGTAGTCGAATATAAAACAATATTCATAGAATATCAGTTTCTTAATTTGGCAAAATTATAAATAATATTGACCAAACCTCTTTGAAGTTTCAAAAATGACATTTAGATGGACATTTATCGAAGTATGTAAATACAGTACTGCATGTCAATATGACATCCTTTAATATAGTAGCATTATCAACGTTACTCCTTTTTTTGTGAATTTTACGCAAGTAACCATGTATTATGATATTTTTATTCTAATGTTGAGCGTTAATTGATAGTAAAATAGTAGATTAGCCAATCTTGTTTTATAAAAATGATTACTAAGCACTATTTTAGCCTTGGCAAGTAAGGAAATTTAATAAATCTCCTGCTATAATATGTAACTCCAATAATGTAAGTAATCTTGACGAATCAAGTCAAATGGTCTGGATCATTACTTATAATGCTGAAGTGGTCATACGTTGAGCAATTTCACCTGAATTAGGCCTGGAATTTTATGAGCGCTTTTTATATTTAATTTTTATCAATTCTAACTTTCTCCAAAATGATGGAACATGTTTACATTTGTTAGGAGTCCGATCTTTGATTGGAGAACAAGCTAAAATAGATTTATGTCATCACAGTGATGTATCGCGTATTTAATTGTATTGATAGATACATTTAATATAGTTTAATTTCCAAAATTAGATGTTACTACGATGCTAATATAAGATTATTACTAATTATTTTATTAGACATTGTTGATTATCCATATTAGTAAGTTAACTAACTTTAGTGCAAGACTTATATGATTTGATGTACGGTAATAGTGAAGATACTCAATACCCTATTGTGATAGACTTTAATAGAATGATGATATTTTAAACCGATTAATTTGCACAAGGCTACATTTTGTATATATATTGTTATGTAATTATTTATTTGAAGGAAAATGTTTTATCTTATAACCAAAGTTTGATTTAAAACAACCTCGTTACTATAAATAGATGGAGTTAAATGAATTTCAGAACTGCAAATATGATCTGGGACTATAGTTCTTTAGAGCTTAAAATATTATACATTAGATTCATGCTACTAGTTAACTATTGCTCATTGTTCTTAAACCCTGTAATAAAACTTTTTCAATTCTATCTTGGCTCAGCCAATTGATTTGTTTCAATTAGATGTTTTTGGACTAGACAGAACAGTTTGAGATAAATAAATTGTATCACCGTCATATTGTCCGCGCACAAACATAAATAAAAGCAAGCATTTTCTCTACTTGCTTTTCCATTATCGTATCAAAGATACAATCGAATTTGGATTTGGATTTATATATTAGGTGTAAATAGATCTCATCTAAGTCAAGGTTTTGAGCGAGACATACATTTAATAGGCTATCTTGCAACGTTAAAGCCCTATGTTTGCCTACAATTGTGTGCTTATATCATGCTTTGGGCTGAAATTGCTAGACAATATCCGCTTTAATAACTTTACGAATACTGAAAATACTGTAATATAATGATGATCTCTCCAAATCTTCTACTATGTACTATAGCCTATTTTTATTCTCTAGCTTAGATAACTCAATTACATGCTTTTTGTTGGTTTTATGTATGAAGTTGTATATTATCCTACCCATGTTTAAGATTCTTTAATCACCTTGATATCATAGGATCGGAATTTCTAATCAAGTCCTTCTGCTCTCTGATACAAAGTACAACTGAGCTCTCCCGCCAACTATGCTCTTCCTCTTCTTCAAGCTCATTTTATTGTAGGCGTATTGGTCAGCAGTAATACTATCAGGGACTGGTTAATAGTCTAGAGCGTTAACAGCAGCACTTTTATACGGCATTGAGGGCATTTTAGATTGTATTTCAGTGGTATAAGCAAGCTCAAGGTTAGATTATTGTAGACTTTTTTAAGATCGAATAAGAGAAGTCACTTGGTTGCATTAACAGCTGCCTATTCCTACTTTAGCGTAGGCCAATATAGACTACTTTATTGAGTCTGACCGAATCATTTTAAATGCCTAGATATACAGCGAAATGCCGGCTAGAACAAGCACCATATTGAACATTTGAGCTGTTAAAACTCAGTTTCATGAAAAACTGAAATGCTTTATAGACTTTGCTATGTTCTTACATCAATACTTTTCAAAGAGTACAGCACTGAAGCAACAGATAAAAAATTCGTCTCTGATGAAAGTAATTGTTGATTGTTCGAATTTTCAATTGAAATCTTTTATCTAATAGGACGTTGTGGTTCAGCGCTTCCATCATTGCTATTGGAGGCAAAGTTTGTTGTTGTAATAATGTTTCTTTCCATGTAATTTATAGTAATATTTGATTTAGCAAATGAATATCTTGCCTCTTATGATGTCATATCAAATACCGAAACTAACTTTAAACTGAAATAAAATCAATTAATTATATAAGATCTTTAAGCTTCTGGTCGGAATTTGGCATGTAATTTTTATATTCTCAAGAAATATTATTGAATTCTTAAGAATAACAGTTAATGCATCCAATATTACAACTCCAAATTATTAACATTTCTTATGGAAATATACCATATTGGACTATCTAGATTAGCTCGTTAATGCTCTAAGATTGGATCAATATTAAAACAATTTAAAAATTCTCTACATCTTACATAATATAATCACTTGCAAATAAATGTACAAGTTCTGTGTTATTTTTATTTATTTCATTTATAGATACTGATGTAATGACTTCCATCAATATTAAATATGCAAATTAAGGTAATGTTCCTTATATTCAGGACCGTATCATAAGATGATTTAATTAAACCGAACATTTGTCATCATATTTTACTCTAGAAGATGAACAGCATTATAAAGCCGATGCAGGCATGCCCATGGGTTCTAGGTCATGGGAGAATTTTGGTTGTTTTAATCATGTTACCCTTTACTAAGATATCAGTTTTGGCCTAGTTTTGTGCTATATTTCTCATCGGCAATATCTATATTTCTAACTAAATAAATTGGTTCAATTGGTGGATCTAAAAGTTTCATGTGTAATTTCTAATAACCCATTATTCAGTATGTGTCTCTAAAGCGATATATTATTTCCATGCTATTACTGCTGAAAATGAAGACAGCCTATAGTTAAGAAGGGCCTTAAATAATTTTTAACCCTTGAATGAATTTTATTTACAACTATAGTATGTATCAGTACCAGATGCAGAAATGCCCACTTTTATAGCAATATTATTATTTTCCGACTGTTTTCCATATAGATTAAAGGTACTTTGAACCATTACCAAGCTGCTATTTTAATTATTTATTTGTTTCGACTTCTGTATGACAGGAAATCTGTAATAGTCGGATATGGTATCTAACATAAACTATCATTAACACCTTTTGATTCATTAGCCTTATAAAGGCTTCGTTGATTATTACTTTGATGGCCATTTTTCATTCTAATACGTGGTATGGATTCTGTAAGTAGCTCCTACTTAACGAAGCAACTGCATCACCATTCCAATGTACTTCCTTATAGTAAACACGAATAAATATAACCATAAATGAAAACTGATACTAAGAAATTGCAATTTATGATATGTTATAATTACCTTGGCTTCTAAGAATTTAAAAGTTCATGGAGAAATGTAATAATACGTAATGATAGCATATTATTACAAAATGGCATAGCCACCTGTAACCCATGGAAACAGAATACATATGGGCAAGGCCCATTGACAATGAACAATTGCAACGGAGAGATTATTGCATTCAACTTTCGACCTTGTGTATAGAAAAATTTAAAACCTTCTTTTGCCTGGTTATTATTTGTACATGCTCTCAGAGCCAACGCCTAATGTTGGTTTAATTACACGTGATATTTATGGCGTTATATCACAATAGGTTAAGCCAAAGAAATTAGTAATAGCTTAATTACCATTAGTATGATTTATCACTGATGTCATTCAAGGTGAGGTAATTGTTAATTGACATTAAAATCAGGACGAAATAAGGAAAACATTGTCGATATCATGGGTAGCCCTCAAAACGAATCTGGCCAAGATTCACACAGTGAGTCCACTATTACCCGTAAGGAACATTTGAAAAGTGATTTTAGACAAGATAATGACTTGACTGATGAAATGTTGCAAGATAGTGTTGACGATAAATCTGACAAGGACTCAAGTCAATATCGATATGGATGTGGTCCATGCCAGCCACAATGGCTACAGGTTTTAAATCATCGATTGTGGCTAGTTATCGTTATTTGCATATATGCTACTTTTGCTGGAATGCTTATGAGTGGATTTGCCGTAGGAACGGTTACTTCGGTCGAGAAACGTTTCGGTCTGAGCAGTACAGAAACGGGAGCCATGCCATCGGCCGCTGAAGTTGCTAGTGCAGTAGTTGGAGTTACGGCTAGCTATCTTGGTGATCGAGGGCATAAAGGAAGATATTTAAGCGTGGGTGCTTTAGTTATGGCAGTAGGAGCGTTCACTTATTCGATACCCCATTTCGCCACCGAAAAATATGTTGTCGCTAGTTTTTCCAGCAATTATACCGATTTATGTCTTGTCAATTCGTCGCTATTATCAGGCAGTTGTGATGCATCCTCATCAGTTTCCAGCAATTCCTATCTGCGTAATTTCTTTTTCCTGTTTCTAATCTCACAGTTATTGATGGGTGCAGGAAATAACTTGATCTGGAGTGTTGGTACTACTTATATCGATGAGAATGTTCCTCCAGTCTCTTCGCCGTTATATGTTTCATCGCTCTTTGTTATTAGTATTATAGGCCCTTCGCTGGGCTATATTATCGTCGGGATCTTTCTAGATATGTTTGTTAACTGGCCAGAAGCAGCGCCACCAGGTAGATTGAATTGCTAATCATGCTCTTTGAGCTGAATAAATTATTAACAATTTGCATGGACTACTTTAATCAATGTTCTTTAGAGCACGATAACTAATAAATTTAAAATTTTAATCGAAATATAAAGGTTTAACACCTCAAGATGCGCGATGGATTGGTGCCTGGTGGCTGTGCTTCGTCATCTCTGCTGTTTGCTTGCTTGCTGCGTCTATTCCTCTTTTCGGATTTCCACGTAAATTACCTGGCTATGAAGAATACAAACGTATCCGACAAGAAGAAGCTAAAGCTACTAACAGAATTGATAAAGGATACGGCAACAGCGTTTCAGATTTTCTGAAAGCTAGTCGTGATTTATTCAAGAACGTTCCGTTTGTCTGCTTATTCATTTCTGGAACATTTGAGTTTCTCGCAGTCAATGGCGTAACTTGGTTTTTTCCAAAGATTTTAGAGACACAGTTTCGTTTACCTTCTTCTGAAGCTAGCCTTACTGTAGGTTACATTAGTATAGTTGGAGGATGCATTGGTATGTTGCTGGTAAGTAATGAATCAATGATTGTCGTAATAGCATTGAGGAACAATAAATCTCGCTGCAACCAATCTAAAATATGATTTGATTGCCAACTCTTGTCTTAATAATTCAACTTAGGGTGGAGTACTGTTGAGAGTCCTTAAATTAAAAGGTCGTGGTGCAACCAAATTAACTTGGATTATTGGTATATGTGATTGTATAGTTTTTACTGTTTTCCTACTCGGTTGTAATAATCTTCCTTTTGCTGGAGTCACCAGTCCTTACGGCAGTAATTCGTCAGTTACACTGTAAGTAATGCGCCAAGTTGCTTTCATGAGTATCTTTGTTTTCTTTTGATTTATGCTGATGTCTAGTACGTACTCCATCAATTAGAAATCACAGGGTAAACGCAGTTAATTTAACGGCATCCTGTAACACAGATTGTATGTGTAACAACGTCAAATATAATGCAATATGTGGATCCGATGGTAAAACCTATTATTCCCCATGTCATGCCGGCTGCACCAGTAGCTATGTCGATAGCAACCGTTCTGCAACTGTATGTTATCCTCAAGTAGATTACTTTATTTCTATTTTAAGTGATAGCTGTACTCTAAAGCAAAAGATCTAATTTCAAGTGCTTTATTTAGGAATATTTCATCGTTATTATAAGCATCGATACGTTTGAGCATATTTTTAAATGGATAGATAGAGCAGGTGCCGGTTTTCTTGTTGACGTTGATATTCTATTTGTTTAGATTTACCACAACTGCAGTTGCATTCAAAATGTCAATCGGACAAAATATAGTTATGATGCTATCCAGGGATCATGTATCTCGGAATGCCCACAATATACGCTATTTGTGATTGGTGCTTCTATTTCAATGGTCTCCATTATGGCTAAAACTGTTCCATCCATAGAAGCTATAATGAGGTAAGATAGCTGATAAGGGCTACAGATTCTGAAATTGGCTTCATTGATTTCACTTATTCCAATCTATTGATTCGTTATTGATAATACGTAGGTGTGTTGGTGATGATCAAAGATCCTATGCTCTGGGGCTTGTTTCGTCCTTGGTACGCTTAGCTGGAAATATACCAGGTCCGCTTATTATTGGAGCTTTTATTGATCAATCGTGTATCTTATGGACACAAGAATGTAGCTCTACCCGTACATGTTGGTTATATGATAGCAGAAACTTGGCGAATTACCTTTATGGTTCTATGATTTTTGTTAAGATTGTATCTGTAACATTTTTTATATTGTCTTGGTGGTTCTATGATAAAGGTAACGGTAAAAGCTCGGGAGAAGAAAAGGATTTATGTGATATCCCGTTCGAAAAAGCGAATAATATTGCTACGGAAGCAACTCGTATTTAAAGCAGTTCAATGCAATAGAACCTTTAAAACATAATCGGTTTCTTAAGTTGATATAGTCAAACTTGACCTGTCAAACTTAGACTGCAACCATGACTGGAATCCTTCTATGCTACATCAAACGATAAAAACCGTTTAAGATCATCTTAGATATACACATAGCAGTGCATGTATATACGGTATGTAATATCCTTTGATAGGGTAGCCATATCCAATTTTCCATGTTATGACAAGTTTGTAAAATTTGATGTAGATCCATTATGCACTGGCATTATTTTGTTAGTTTGATATCAGTGTTAAGCATTAATTGAAAATATAATAGTAGATTAGTCAATCTTGTAATATAATTGTGGGTAATGCTCGCCATTTTACCCTTTGTTAGAAGGAAACTTAACGAATTTTCTGCTCTATTACAGTATGTGACTGTGTTGTAGGCAATAGTCGTACTTGTTTCATTGATATTGTTGAATAAAATTGACTAGCGTATTATTGGACACTTTATTTAGTAATGTTTGCTAATTGATGTGAGTAAACCTTAATGAATCAAGTCAAGGTGTTTTCATCAGCATTCACGATGGCAAAATGGCCATTTGTTGAGGACTGCTATTCGTACTATGCCTGATAATTTGATGAGCATTTTGAAGTTTTACTCTTCAATTTTAACATTCTATGAAATATCATTATCATGGATCAGTTTACACTTGCTCGAAGTTATAGATTTAATTTAAAAATGCGCTCAAATGATTTGGAATCATGCTATCCTAGTACAGTACATGAATTGAAGCTAGTAATTCCAGTTACCGCTTTCAAATATCGCTATAGTTGCATCATATTCAATAAAATGCAATACTGAACTAACAACATGATTTATATGTGTCTGTATGCATTTCAATGATACGATCAAATCGGATATTGACATCAGTCATGATTACTTCTTGTCAATACAATTGTCTGTTTGGATCAAGGTTCAAGTTTGAACCAGGCAGGCATGATACAGACCTTTCGGCAAGTTAAGACTTGTTATGCGCGCTGCAATACTATAACGTTATGAAATCTTTTCCTTGATAGAAGGATGGGATTTTTATTGACATAAATAACTTGCTAAGTATTAAAGAATTGGCTCATGGTGATCTCTCCATTTCTATAACTATCATAGTACTTTCTTGATTCACTAGTTTCGATAACCCGATAGCCAACTTTGCATCTACACTATTTTGTAAGTATAAAGTTGTGAATGGTCATATAATTATTTACCTTAAAAGTATTCAATTAATATTCGTCAATAGCCATGAATTTCTCCATACGGATTGATTGTGTACTTATCTAAAGGAAATGAAAATCAACTCTCATGCCTACTGTACTCTATCTCTCTTCAATTCCATTTATTCGCAGCTTCAAATGAAATAGCCAATATGAAGAAGAATTCCTTGACGACATAGTAACTGCCCACTTCCACTTTAGTATGGATCAAAGTAGATTATCCTATTGGCAATGACTGCACCATTTTCAATGCCTATGAGTTACATCGCCATAGCATTTAGAGTCAGAAGGGAAATCACAACTATAAAAATTTTTCCCTTTCCACCTTTCACTCTTGGCCGAAAAGAAACTTGCAAGCTTAGGCGTAAAGTTTATTAGCAGATATCACATAAACTAGGGCTTAATCCCTTATGTTTATAACATTTGAGTAAGGAATATAATCGCTTCTTGTAGATAGAGTAAAAACTTTGCTTTATAAATCTATACAGTATATAGACAGCTTGATTCTAGGCTTACTTAAAATGTCATTTATATTGTGAATAAGCCGTTACTATTGTATCAAAGTATAAAACACGAAATTTATTACTACAATCAAATGTACTCGTGGACATAGCTTTTTACCATCTAATAACAGTTCAATTTTCTACTTTATAGAATATGAAACTATACTTCCGTATTCAAAAAGAACACTTTCAGTTTAAAATAGGAATAAATGTGTCTTTAGATAAACATGTTCACCTTTAAAACTTTAGGATTCAATCTAAACTTTAGATATTATAAAAATTGACGGTGTGTTACAGAGTATTTCTTTTAGATGAATACCCGAAATGTATCAAAAAAGACCTACGAAAGTATTGATGAGATTTCGTTTTAATAGCATTGGATTTATTGGGTAGAATGGTATCTATCATGTAGTACTAGTAAAGAAAACAGTATGATTTGGGTTAACAGATATTCTACGACCTATATTCTTCATGGAGACGTGGAAAATTCGATTTTCTGGATTTGTAAATTAAAATTGAAAATGTCTAAGCTGTACAGTAGACAAAGAACGTTCATAGAATATGAGAATGTGAAAGTTTTCCGAAATAATTACATGGATATAAATAAATATTTTTTAATCTAATTAGTTCTAATCATCAAATTAGACTATTGTTTACATTTTGTTATTGCATTTGAAACAATCATTTTTGCTCATGTTATATAGTATAGAAGTAATTGTCCGTTAATAGAACTTGAAAACGATCCATATTAAGTCTTATTTATATTTTCCTAATGTGAATGACTAACCTATAGAATAATGAAGCCAGGTAAACAAAGAATGAATTCTACAGATTTATGTGTATTATTTTCAAGATTGTTAATTAATTGATAATACTTCTCTAATTGCGTAATTTGAAGGTTTAGTACCAGTAGCGCATGCGGCGAACTGTTAGAAACTTATTGTCTAAGCAGTGACAGATAGCTCTTGAATTGTTTTCAATTTTATCCAATCGCTATTTACTACTCAGTATTATGAACTACTACATGTTTTATTATGACTCCTAAGGTAGAAAATCGTAGAGAAATCATATCTGCGATTACAGTTGTACTTGAATCTTGTTTCATACAAATCGTCGTGAAATTGATTACTCTCTAAAGATAATCTAATTCAATCATCTAGTTTACGTGGCTTAACAGCTTTTGACCGGTGTTCAGAGAAAATCAAAATTAAGCCTTCTCCGATAATTAGATACGCTAATAAAGGTCGTTTGGAAGGCGGAATTTTGTCTAGATTTCAGTTGCTTCAGCATTTTAAGGAATTTTTGACTATGCTAAAGCAACTGAAATTCAATTCTACATATTCAAAATTTAAGTTGATTTGGCTGCAATAATGGCCGTCAAAAAGCCATTATGGCACTTTCTTTGGCCATTAGCGTACGCTGTACCCGGTACTAGTTTTAAACTGAACATTTTCTACTGGGTTTGAGTATGAAAGTTTAACTCTACTTTGGGTAGCCATACTCGTACAGTATTCTTCGAACTATACTGGAGTAACAAGTTGCCAGCCTATAGGGACTATAGTACTAGAAAGAAAGATTCGAAATGGAAATCTGCAGATCTATCATTTTTCTGGTCGTTCTATACTACAACTTTACTGCTGAGAGCGTATACACTATACTCTCACTATACAGTAGAATTAAATCAATCAAAGCAGCTTGTGTGGATGATAATGATGGACGGTGACACTCACTGTGTATCGTTTCAGATCTACGTTTCAGCACGGTTTCACTTGAAGTGGCCAGTCCGTTGAAACAGTAAAACTGATGCGGGTTTTCACTGTAATGACAGGATTTGTATGAGTTTGTGGAATGGGACTGTAGAGGGAACGTTACCGTTGACAAGATTAGTATGAGATCTACCGTTACCACTGAAGAGATACACTATAACAAATGAAAAACGTTACGACAAAACCATACAGTACAATTTGACCACTTTACAGTATGTCGCGACTGGGCACAATGGGCAGAGAGCAAGCATTTCTCGGACGGATGTACAACGGATATGCCAGGCAACCTTCAAAAGGAATTGATTGCATCCACGTGGACCTTCACTTCGTTCGCCTTCTGCTGGTAGTTAATTGAGCTAATCGAACTCTGCGTTGCAAGTTGAACATGGATCCAGCATGGAGCAGATGAGAATTCTACTTAATCAAGTTAGAATGGTGATACACAATGGAAGGAAAGTCGCTTGATGTATTGAAGCAAGCTCAAGGTAAAATAGTTTTCAAGTTATGCACAGTAGATGAGTAGAGGTTCGCCTTGTAAGGAAGTTCGGATGACCGAGCGAGAATCTTATGAGGTGATCGGAAAATTCTGCTTAACACGATTAAACCATGCTAGAATAGTAGAATGTCATGATGATAGAGGTAGATTTAGACTAGAGTCTCTGATCAATAAATATGACGAGTCTACCCTTGGCTGTCTGAAACATTCTTGACCTAATAGCTCCAAAGTCGGGTTTCGAGAGATTAGGTTGATTTGTCTAGGTAGTAGTGGCTGATCGACAATTTCAGTTTGATGCCATGTATTACGTTGAGTAAGAATGTTTGTAATAAGGGCGTTGCAATTTTATTTCTTTAATGTAGTGGCAGTGAAGATGGTCCTGGATGGGCGATACTGAAAGGAAGCGTCGGATAAATGGGAGCGAGAATTGGGTATTTTCCGGGATCAATTCTATTTCATGGACCAACCAATGGAATTGACCCATTTTCCGATGGCGTGCTTGCCATGTTGTATGCGGTAAGTTACAACGGCGAAGAACATCGAGATGCAGCTCAAATTTGACACTAGCTTAGTGTAGGATCATTGATGACACAAGATGACGATCTGAAATCATGTTACTTACTTTAGCACGATCGAAATTCTTTCGCTTGGCTAAAACGTAACTATGATTTGTTTTGATGGACATTCGAGGCATTTGTCTGAGATCATCTTGCTACATTGATATAGATTATAAGTAACACCGGATAATTATCATATATATGAAATTAGTATACACAACATTTGATATAATATATAATTGGAAATGCACTGTACAATTTTCACGTCATTGCCGTGGTTTGCATCACCGACTGCAGTTCTTCTTTTACTAGTCCTAGCTCTTACAGTAGAATTAACGATTATGATGTATTTTCCCTTTTAGCTTTCTTTGACGGCGTTGGAACTGAGAAAATGGAAATAAGATGTGATCCGCCGTTACCATGCAGAGGTCTATACTCCTCATCCACCATTTGACTAGCATAATATGGCGTAAGTCTGAGATATTCTGTACACAGTGATTACGTGTATGAAAACGCCCTTTTCAGCCATAATTTAGCCACCATTCGTGTGTAATAGTGCTGCTGCAAACATTATGAATAACATTACAGGAAGTAGGTGTATCGCTTGGAATACTTTAGCCTTGACTGCGTTAATATACACATTTATATCGTACCAGTTATGACTATATATTGTATCATGCAGTAATTATTTAGCTATCTGTAATACAAGGCGGTTAATATATACTTTTTAATGGCATGATACCGCAGGGACTACCGTACTTAGTATTTTAACCAGGCAGTAGTGGGTATAGGACCTAGTCAGGGCGTCTGCTAAAGAAAACCTTAAAAACAAAATACGTTCTCCAAAACTGTATTCCATAATAGCAACGATACAAAGAATGCGATGATGATTAAGGTAGATTTAGACTAGAGTCTCTGATCTTCTACTATGACGATTCTACCCTTGGCTGTCTGAATGCATTCTTAACGACACGGCCAGTCTGCAGTATGCACTACAGGACTGACAGTCTGTATTTGCTGCTACAGATCGCGATGTGGCTGTTCAACTTGCTATGTAGTTATGCAATTTATCCCTACAAATGTAGAATTAAAGATGAGTAACTGTAATGGTCTCGTCATATTAGCCACCTGCTGGACTATACTACTACAATTAGCTGAGATCAGGACAGTAACCTCCAATCTTCAAAATTGTTAGTTAATTCATAATTTCCTTGAATGTTACATTTTGTAGGAATCTTTGTTGCATTCCTTAAAACATGAATGGAAGGCTACAAAATGATATTCCAGAACATTGTTGAATTTTGTGGAATAACGATTGCGACGGTAATGGATAGAACAGTCTTAAAACGTGTTCTCATTAAGTGAACGGTTAATTTCGATCAGATAAAACTGTGATAATTTCGTCTTTTAGCTTTGTTTGTGATCGTTGATGACACAAGATGACGAGTCTGAAATCATGTTACTTACTTTAGCACGATCGAAATTCTTTCGCTTGAGCTAAATCGTAGCCATGATCTGGTTTGATGTACATTCGAGGCATTTGTCTGAGATCATATGTTGACGTTAATTAATTAAGGGTTGATCAGAAGTTTTGTACAGTCTGTAAAGAGACGACTAAAGATTCTCAATTAACTACCGTAATTGTTATGATGATGTTTACAGTTTACAACTTTTGTCGCTTTGTATTAGGTTTATGGATATTAACTGAAACCATCTTCCGTAGCAACAATGGTGATTGTCTGTCCACCACGTCAGGGTCTGTTCTTCCGATTGGCCACTGAATTGTTTTGCAAACATATAATGAACGAAACAGTCTGTAGTATAACAATGCGATTATACCCTTGTAAATAAATTTATAGTAGGCAGAAAAACTTGGCTTCTGCTCTAAATTGTAGAAGTCTAGATCATCAGCTGTTGTGCTTTAGTTAAGGACTGATTGCTGGCTATCGTAGCTATTAACGTATAAATATATTGGGTCTACTTTGACTTTGTTATTCTAATTTAATTTTAATTGCCTTACTGCTGTTTCAATGCATCTTGCTAAACCACAAAGAAATATAATATCAACCATGTTGTATCGGTACGATAACTTCTGTTAAAATTCTTAGCAAAGACTTTTTATCGATGATTGGAGTTAATTTTTATCTCTTGAAAATACCATATGCAAATACTATTTCTTGTCGACGTGTTTTATCTAACTCATTATTTAATAAATTCAGTAATGAAAGTCTCCCGAAATGATTTACTTATTGATATGACGGTTAAGATATTTTCTTAAAATTTACGAATATTTATAGACATCCACTGCTTAATAGCAATTTTCTTAGTAATAATGGAGACTTTTAGACCTCACTATTTAGTTCTCCAATGAATGAATTACTCCTCAATCTAACATTTCAACGCTTTTGTACATTATCGCTCATAGTTTGGATGCTATGCTTTCGTTGTCACCATATTTTTATTTTAATACATGACATATCATGCCAATACGTAATTTAATTCTCTATTTTAACTCGCATTGATCGTAGAGCTAGTGGAAGTGCTGCTTTATTACTCTAGATAATACAATACGCGTATTTCGTTTCCCTAGATGCAAACAACTGTAACATTACTGTATAATTCCAGGGTAAATCTTGATGCCAAAAGATACGGTTAAGATTGTCTTGTGATACTAGTACTGAACCTCCTCGATCCAATTATTTTTTACAGATTCATTTCCAAAATTTATATCAGCCCAGCTGAATGATCAAATTGATTAACTTTTGATACCGAGCATATTTTAAAATTGCGAAGTATTTGCCACAATAATTTCCTGAATTATTGCATCTAACTTTATTACACACTGAAATATTAGAAATTACTTAATTCAAGTACGGTATTCATACTCATTTATAGATTTCACTAATATTACAATTATCGACTTTCATCGAGCGTGATTGCAGAGTACAGTATGTAGACATTCCGTATTTAAAGCAGGATCAAAAAATTTATTGACTAATGCATTAAAATAAGACATGTTGAATAAATGTGAGAACTGCCGTTGATAGGTAGTAATGGAAATTATATGACAATGTGAAGCAGTAATGAAGTGACGATAGATTATATTAATGCCTGCTTAATGATTAACTATGATTGGTTAATAGTTTGTTATATTGGAATATTGTTACGTAACCTTTATACTTTAGGCTTACATGAGTTAGTATGAGAGACTCAAAGATTTATATTGGAAAACCGCGCAGAGCCAATTTTGTATGAAATTTGAAAAGATAGATGCTAGTTAGAGATATCTTAAGGCAGTCGCCTGCCACATATTTTACTGCTTCTGTTGCATTTAGATCTACTCGCGAACCTTTTAATTAATACATGCAATAAGTAAAACTATTACCCGAATCTATTAATTAAAGTTAATTTTGGAATAACAATAGTAGGTCTAATAGTAGGGATTATTACAGTGATCAATCTACGAAATCGAATCTATGTATCTGATTTAAAAATTACTTCAGCGATATTCATAGTGATAAAATAGAGACAGCTGCTATTCCAGTTCATTGTGAACCAATACAGACAGCGATAGATATCACTTGCTGTTGCTAAGAGCTCTAGATATAGAGCAGCTGAATATTACGACATAGCACGACGATAGCAGTTGTTGGTGAGTTCTTGTAGTCATAGATTAGGGAATAAATTTTAAATGTTAAAAAGTAACATTTTTTATAAATTTATTTTTAATAAAGAGATAAAACTGTAGATTTATAATTCATGTTGTAATCTTCTTTTAAATACAAATATCTTTTAATAGGATAATACAAAAAAGTATTGATGGTGCACCTTATTAAATCTAGGGGGTATTAATTTCCCTAGTACGATAGATAATACACCAGGTTTAGTTAATCGATCTACAGTTCATGAAATATACTGTAAGTTATTGAATGAAGAGAGACTTAGCTAGGTTTGATTTCTCAGTAGTTCAAAATTCCAATAAATAAAGAAAGTATAAGTTGTTGTTTGAAGAAATGAAAAATAAACAGTGATTAACAAAATACTTATAAAAATTACCTACAACTAAGGTATTTATCTTCAGTTCCTACGTGCTAGCTAATTTGCCAACTAAGTACCAAAACTTTAATTACTCATTTTTAAATGAAATTATCATTAGATTAATTGGTAAATTTACACGGATGTGTACCTTCTCTAATTGGATTAGCCATAATTTATTTTTATTTTATTTTACAATTGCATGGAACAGCTCTTTGATGAGTTTAAAATTTAACTTACCAAAATTAATTTTCCAATTTAATGCTACATCTAGCCTGATTTGATTAAGCAACGATATTTGCTTTGCGGCATCTTTGGCGTTTAGCTTCAATTCTGATCTTAGCGATTGTAATTCGTCTAATCCGCTTCCCATTATGGCGTTGCAAAATATATAATAGTCGACGTCGTCAGTCCTATTGAGCATTTCCCATAATGCAATATTTCATTCACTTTTTAGTTGCAAGGCATCAATTTCTTTAATTTTTTGCGCTTAAAATTCCTTTCGAGTATAATTGTTGTTTTATTTTGTCATATGGATTACAGATTAAAAATTCTTGACGATAAAACTTTAATTTATTTTGCTGCACTTCACAAAATGGTAGAGGGCTTGATAAAATTTGCACCAGAAATAGAAAATAATCGATTAATGAGAGAATTTTTGAAATACAACTAGCGTACATGTTACAGATGAATCTTGTTTAGAACTAAATTATAGTTTTAAGATGTAATTGATACTGGTTATAAATTTAAATCTAGAAATATCCAAACGTTGTTAGCTGACGGTTACAGGGTTAAACTGGAGGTAGATTGCATTTTAAATAGAGCTGAGCTTCTACATTTACGTAATCGTTGAAATAGCAACGAACGTTAGATCAACTTGGCGACTACAGATTAATTTAATTTTCTTTGCAGTACGGTAGCAAGTGCGGGGAGTTGGTGTCGGAATATTGCTCATTTTGTTGCAGTAAATATATCATGATCATTTGTTATCATAAAGTCTGGTAATTATATCAGCAACTTTACAAATACTTATAAGAAATTGTATCAGTACTGGCATTAAAAATTATCTTGAAGATGCCATAGAATCGAGAGGTAATTACTCAAGAATAGAGCAACGATGTAGACATTTTATAGCCACGAATTAACCTTTAGAAAGTTAGTACAAACTGTAATTGCTTTTAGATGAAAAAATAGCACCACGTAGATGTAAAAGATATATTTTTGTAATTAAAAACATCTTTGATTTTGCTGATATGCAGCTATTGCCTTTAGAAAATTTTCGAAAACAATGCGATTTATACAGATTTACAGGATGTGTCTTTACGATCAAACTTAATTCAACGGATTTGTTTCTTTAATACAGTCAATAAGTCATTTTGCGAATACAAATATGTTCGCTTCAGAAAATGAACTCACCATCTTCATATGTTAACCATTTACGTGGCCTATCGTAGCCATCTTCAGAACTGGAATGATTTCTTTTTCTTTTATTGTCAAAAGTTGAAGATGGCGACGCAATAAGCGCATGGGAGCCAAGTTTCGAACTATTCCTGCAGTTAGAATCATCTACAGTAGATCGATATCCGCCTTCATCTCCTAAAGAAAAATAATATGAAATGATCACGATATTTAGATTTTAATGGTAGACATGGGTTGATACGATTTGAATGCACTTAAACGAAAAAAATACTCATGTATGTGATATAAACTTAGTATTCGCAATTCAGGTAAAGTGTACTAAAGTTGAAATGAAGAAGTTTCTAATACTACTAGTGCAAACTCCCGTCGCTTTGCTGACGGTTTACGATAATGTGCTCATTTAACAGATAGTATTACCATTTGATAGACCTGTCGGTTCAGGACTATTATCATTCAATTCCTTGGATTTCGCTATTACCATTGGTGTTACATCTTTCATAATCACAGGCAAGTAAAAAGCTACTATTATTTTTAGTATAGTTATGGTAAACTGATAATAAATCTAATATAATATCAAAGCATGCTTATTTTTCCTTAAAAGCAAATTGGGCAGCAAACTATGTATATATATATACACGGAAATTACCGTCAAAATTATTTTCGAAAGAATCATGTCCTTTTCCTGCTGTTTGAAAATTATACAAAGAAGTAATCAACTTAATCACAAACTAAATGATTAGTACGACAAAATTGGTTTACAATTTCAAAAACACTATGATGTTAATAGCTGGAGAATAGCCCTGCGTAGCTAAATATCGGAGTGTACATTGTAAATTGTCGATCAACTATTTAGTTATATTTAGCAAAGCGTTATTACTGACTGACTGTAAACCGTACCGGTAATGCTTGGAGATACTGTACTTCGCTAGATTATCGATGTTCAAAAGTAGCAGAGTACTGATCTACAGTACTCTATATATCTATTAATGATAGAGATAAATATAGGCGACTAGTTCACATATTGACTAATTAATAAATAGTCACGGCAGTCTGTTGTACCGTAGGTAGAGAATAATAATAATTGCAGAATTACAGTAGATGTTACCGAGACAGTAATTTCGCAGAAGTTTATATAGCTGATTATAGTAATTTAGTCTTAAAATTCTGGCTAGAATGGAATATCACTGTGCAGGTTGTTGCTATAAAAAGTTTATGAGTTTACAATTTTAGATGATTTGGTAGTGCTTTCTAAGATTTTCTAGATATTATATTTTATTTATTACTGCAAACTCAAAAATATGTCTGTGTACTGCCTCACTACTGAGTATCCTCAATCAATAGTTTTAAAACTCTTATTCGCACAGCATAGTGTACGAATTTGGCTAGTTTATGTTATACACGCGTAAAAAGTTTGTTTGATAATTATCGTGCAACTAACTCTTAACTCACTAAAAAGCTACAATGGTTCAGTACCTAAAATATCGTCTAATTTCCAATCTTCTATTGTCGCAGGTGGAAAAGAATAAATACAGCTTGAGCACTTAATATATCTTTCTACAATCTGATTTGGACAAATGGTAACTCCATGGCATTCGGGACACTTAATATAATAATCACACTTAGCATCCTGCCAGCCGGAAATTTGATTTTCGACTACATTCAGCAACGCACTTCTAAATTTGACATGAGGTTGATCTTCAAGGATTGATTTTAATGCTTTTGCTTTAAACCAATTGTGCCCATAGTCATGGTTATTATCGGATTGGTAATAGTACTGCAGACCAATGTAAGAATTATTCTTTACAATAATTATTGTATAATTTCTATGTTCTGGTAAAAATTTGGCATAGTTTTGGTATATGACAACTTTCCATGGTAGCTGAATAGATGATAACAGCTTGTAAAAAATGCAATCAGTAATATAAGGTACTTTTTCTTGGCTGCAACTCAAATATAGCCAGCTAGAATAAGACAATTCGCTAGAAGAATTTTTTGATTCTGACTTGTAGGGTGACAGTAAATTAGGAATAAAGTAGTAATCATCATGTTTAGCCGAAATTTCATCTGAAATTCCTCGAAACTGATAAATAATATTGCTTAGCTCCATGGCATGCAATACTTCGTTAATATCCGCGTTGCTCAGTTGATATTCGCTTGCTGCATATTTAATTGAAGCTTTGGATACAATGCCAGCCTTACTTGCTAATTCATAATAGCTTCTATGCTCACCAGAATTCGGAAGAATTGCATTTTTATCCCCTAATGATAGAATTGCATCGAGGAATCTTATGAAAAAACTAAAATTGACTATTAGCGCGTCATGATAGTTCTTATTTGTAGGACAAAATAGCAGATCACCTATGCTGTGTAAGTATTTGAATAAATTCCCAAATTTCATAACTCCAGAATTGTGAATATCAAACATTTCCGCCAAAGTCGCTTTGTGTTTAATAGGTTTGATTTGCACAGTGCCCATTTTTTTATCATCAATCTTTGACATACTGCGTAATACGGCTGATCCGATATCAATCAAACTAGTATTTGCGTTTGCATTTATCACAATGGAAGGTATTACTTGAATAAAACCTGCAAGAAGGGTGCATAACTCCTTTAAATTATGGTCATTGTGAAGCGGTAGCGAACCGTTGTCATCATTAGCACTTGGAGACCATTCCATTACTAATTTTGGACAAAACAAATTTGCTCTATAAGAAGATAATCTTCGGTCTAATATCTTTATAAATTTATTCCGTCTTTCAAATTGCTCAATTTTATCTAGTTTATCGCCATGGTAGGTAGGAATTATTAGAATTAACGGTAAAGCAAATTTTTCACTTCGTCCGTCGAAATTAGCAGGAAAGCGCTTCAATTTATAAGTGGGTTCAATAACATTGATTATCCAGTCCTGTATAGATGTAATATATCTACTACCAGGATCGTTTAGATTGCTTTCAACCGCTTCACTTAGGTCGATATTGACATCAAATGTTATTATATAGATGTTAGAGTGGAACTTGAAAGGCTGATAATAAATCGCGTCATGGAAATTCCATATTTTAGCATAAAAGCTAGTACCGTGTTCATTGGATCTAGTTTGTTGCAATAATTGACTTGAGTCTACCACCGTACTGCCATTCGAGTACCTGTTGCCGTTTGTTTTATTAGATCTATACGAAATATTTTTAACCGTTAATGGAGCACTGCTGGCATAGTGTGGTTGTATATTTGCAGCATCATCTGTAGTTTTACTTTGTCTTATGAGCTTATTTACATCAACAATGGCGGGATCAGGATTGGCATTACTGGTATGGGCTCGCCCAGTTAGTAATTTGAATATATAAGATTTGCCTTGACATTTCGATCCAATTAACATTATGTTAACAAAACGGATACAACAGTCATTGTTCTCAAAATCATTTCCATGGGATGGCATAGTTATTTCTGGTAATTGGCGCAACCGTAGAAAGAATTTAAAAATAATAATTAGAAAAATTGAATTGCTCATGATCTAAAATATCTTAGAGAACGTTCCAGATGTGATTATGATAGCAATCTGATAAATTAGTGAATGGAATTTAAGAAGAATTAGCAATTACCAATTTAAAACATCTGACAATGGTGCTACAGTTTAATATAGTAGACATCGATACAAAACTGCTTTAGAATATTATGCTATAATTGCTTGCTAATAAATTTATACCGTACAAAGCAGCAGTAGGAGTAAATTGCAGTGCCATTGATGTAATATTTGGGCACATAATTTGATAATTGAAACTGAGAAAATTACAGGACGATCTTCGGTGCTAAATAAAGGAATTACAACAGATTCTATCAAATGTACCGTATTAATTCCATAATTGGAGCGTACACTACTGATACTTTAAAATTAAAACGTTTACTAGACAAATGGTTTATAAATGCAAACTACTAAATGTTCAACGCTACATCACTTCAAGCTTACCAGAAGGCTATAAGACTAATACATAGACGATGCGATATTGTGGAAGTTATTTAAGCACATTCTTGCATGAGTATAATGGGATCTTGTATCATTTCTATTACTTATTTATTAACCAAGTTTTTACACGAAGTCTCTGAATCATATTACGGTAGTGAAAAACATCAAGGCATAAATTCTTATATTAACTCTAACTCGAATTGAGCATAACCTTCTTTGCCATTAAAATCTTACCGATTTCAATTTCCTTCTGTATGGAGCTATTCTTATTCCTCTCTACCAAATCTAGCCAAATACAAATTTTACAATATTAGCAGATCAATCGGGAAATTTTTTTAGATATCAATAGATTCCTCTTAGCAATTAAGCATAATAAGAATTTACTTAACTTTTTAATTGGAAGTTATGCTAATAAATAGATCATATGATAGTAAATTTAGTTTGATCTTTAGGCTTAATTTGCAAATTAGCTTATCGTAATTATAATCCTGAAATCGATCGTATAGTAATAGATGAATGACTAAAGGCATCTCTATCTTCAATGATCTATCTACGATTTAACAGAACCTGAGACGTGATAGACCTTGGTGTTGTTGAATGAATTAGATATTAAGTAATAAAATAAAATTTTTCCAAGTGATTCTAGTGTTGCTTTAATACCTTGAAGGAAATCTATCGCACCTTTATAATATCAATTGAAAGTATACTAATATTACTTCTATGTTTCATCTAATTAAGTATGGTGATACTAATTTTACTTAATTTAGTGGTATAGTTGCATTTCAGAAGCATTCTGATATGGTATCAATCAAATGCTTACTCAGGTGTATTTTATACCATCGGGGTAAATTTTTCATGTAAATTAACTGACTTTTCCAACTACCATTAACCATTTAGTCTAGCAATAATCTGTATTTCTGTGATCAATTAAAGACGATTACATTAAACAGTAATCTTTATTCCAGTACCTGGTGATGAAAGTATTAACTCGGGTGGACTTTTGTGATAATTTGTGCCAATTTTAGTCCTGAAGAAATGTTCCAATGTGCTGTAAACTTTTTCTTCTAACTTTTTTAAATCTCCATTATTTTTTGTATTTGGAGTATCATTTTCTTTTATTGCTTTCTCATAATTCCATAATGCACGGACATAGTCCGTGGGTAGCTCATGGATTTCATTGATAAGAATATAAATTTTAGCTTTATTGGCGGGTGTTTTTGTTGCATTCAAATACTTTAAGTAGAATTGTTTAGCTTCACGATAACGCTTTAGTAGTTCTAAGATTGACCCAAAATCTTTAAGTAGACCAAAATTAATGATACTTTCATGCATAATCAGGTTTTCGATTATTTCTTTAGCTTTATAATAATAATTATAAGCATTTTGAAAATCCTTGAGTAAAAGGTAAATTTTTCCAATTTCATAGTTTGACTTAAAATGGCCTAAACTTATTTTATATTTTTGTTTCTGCCGAATATTCAGTGACTTGATATGCAGCCTTAATGCTTCATTAAAGTTTTGGCAATGCTTATTTAGGTTTCCTTCTTGGTAGTACCTTTCAATATTGACCTCTTCATCATCTAAGAATTTTTTTCTAATTGCTGTAGATGCCCCTAGTTGTTGTCTAGCTGCCTCAAAATTGCCCTGTAACATATATACTTTTGCAATGCTATCGAAAATTTCTGTAATTAGCCTATCTTTATCACTGAAATCACCATGTAAAATTTCTTTTGCTTTATTATAATAATTTAATGCGATATCCATTTCATTCCTCGTAAAATGGAATTTTCCAATCCCTAGCAAAGATTTACTCTGTTCGATCGTATGCTTATAGCTAAATTTTTCTTGAGAGAAACTTTTTCTAGCTTCATCATAGTAATATCGAGAGGAATCATAATCACATTTTTTAAAATATATTTCTCCCAAAATGTTGTTTAACTTCACCTTCAATATTTTGCTGCTTGTATTTGTTACATTCTTGAAATACAATAATTTTTTATAGTAGTCTTTAGCGTTATCTAAACGATCAGATTCAAAATAAACTTTAGATAAGTATTCAATTGAAGCAACTCTACGCCAGTTGTTGGAATGAAACAATTTACGTTTCAAATGTTCGGACTTTGAATAATATTTTATTGCTTGCACGTAGTCACTCCATAAATAAAAGATAGTACCAATCGTGTCGTTCAGCAACGCCGTTTTTTCAGTATTACTGGTATTTATATGTTTCTTTTTAGAATACTCTAGCGTTTCTATAACGGCATTTAATGCAGCTTTGTATTGCTTTTGTCCATCACCGAGTAGCCTGTAACACTCAGAACGTGATAAAGGTTTATCCTTACTATCCCAATAGCTTTTTAGTTGAACTTTTAACGAATTTATGAGAGCGCTTTCAGCTTCATCCAGTTTATGCTGCCTAATATATAAGTCAGCCATATCGTTCAGGATTTTAGCCTTCAATAGACTTGAGTTTGCTTGATCTAGGGATGTCATTGCCTTTTCGAAATTGAACAAACTTTCTTCATACTGTTCTTGCTCCATGAAAATTTTGCCCAGTATATGGTGAGATTCAGCAATTTGTTCGATTGTGTCTCTTCCTGTAGCTTTTAATAGAGCTCTATTACAATATTGCATAGCTCCTTCAAAATTGAGCTGCTGATATTTAGACTTTGCCAGGCCCATATATATCTTCCATTTGTTGAGGATAAATTCGTTATCATCGCCCTCATTGGAAGACTTATTAATAATTTTGTACGCCTCTGTATATTTAGAGAAAGCTTCAGTATACTTTCCTTGATCAAAAAAAGTATTTCCTTCCAGAAGGAAAGATTTCCAGTCTCTATCATGCGGTGTGAAAGTATTCTCTACAACGGATTTATTTTGCAAGAATTCCATTTCAATAATGATATTATTAGCAACTTGTTAAATGGTCGGTCGTAGATAACAAATAGTTTCGGCAAGTTTGCTTCACACAATATTAGTGACCTTGCTTATATAGATTTTGAATGATCTTCAATATTGACTTTTAATTAATATTACGCTATTGAAATGGCAATGTACTCAATTAACTGTTGAGATTCAAAATTATTTCAATAGAATAGATAAGCATTAGTAGCTTAGCAACGCAACCTTAGGCTTCCTGCTATTCGCCTTATAACCGATAGAAAGTATTATTTACATGAATTATCATCCTAAAACTTCTCCGCTTTTATTTACATTAATAATTCAATAGACCAAGCACACCAATTTGTTTAATTATTTACATTATTTACAAGCACTCTATGCGACAGTATCGATTCTTGTAACCACTAGTACACGCCTACCCGTTTCCGCTTTATTGTAGCTGCATCAAACCTTTCGCAAATCATGATTTCATAAAGGCTGTTGATGATATTATCAAATGTTGTAATGACTGCTACCTTTTCAACTGTCTATTTCTTTTAAAAAATTTTAATCAAAAAGTTACGATTAGAGTATCTCCAAATATCACAACTAGCTCGGCAGGTCTAGATATTTGCTGATCCTTACACGTTATAGGCAAACTTCGAAGTAGACGTGGAATAAGGAATCTTACAAGAAGAAACGGCCTGTGTATCAAGGATTGTTAAGGAAGAGCGTATAATAAATACGTGGATAAACATATTTAAAAAGTACACAATACAGGAGTAACTCGTTTTGGAGAAAAGCCTGTAATAAAGGTTGATTTTTAGAATTCTCTTTCAAGTTTTCATTTTTTAAAACGCATTACACGTAGCTTTTAAAAGTAGTTTAATTTGGTTTAATTATATTAGAACTTTTCTTAGTGTCCTAGCATATTGTATATTCGACTATTTAATGTAGGTTAAAATTTGGCAACATTTTGTAACATAATTTTGTTAAGAATTATACAAGTGAGATTATAAAAGAAGTAGTATATTTAGCTAGTATAGTATTCATGCTGTAATTCTGATAAACTGGCAACTCATTTTGGATATAAAACGCTTAGAAGTTACGTTCCTTGTGATAAATTACTGTGTGAATCCGATAGTTTTGGTCTAGGTTCTAATTTAAGCATGTTGGTCTGTCTTAGTGTTTTTTATAGTTGTATGCCATACTGTATACCGTAGAAGCATACAATTTGTAGTAAAGCTATGATCATTATTAAATGTGTAATATTGGGCAGGGGAGGGAAGGAATTCAGGAATCCAGGGCATAATTTATGTAATCAAATGTGCTTAATTGCTAATTTTTCAGAATACCATAGGTGATAATTTGATAGTCTGGTACCAGCAACTGTTCTATACAGTACGTAAAAGGTGGCACACGTTAGTTTAGTAATTAAGTGAAATCTAGAAAGTGGAGTAGGCGATCAAGATTAAGATTTTCCTGAAATGTTAATCTTTTAAAGAAATTTCGTGAAAAATGTTATCACAAATAATAAACTGATGCTTTTCCGAACTATGATTTGTGTTGTGCTTTAAAAGCTATTAGTTTCTAATAGTTTTTAAGTCCATCATTATAGCGAATCCATATTCTAGGCCCACCTTCTAAGTACTACTGCTGTTTTCCATAGGTTATTTGAAACGAATAAACTCTTTTTATCTTTTACATTTGGAGTCAACTTATGGAAAGATTGTCGTTAGTGTTATGACAGGAGTGTTGACAGTCAGTGACCTCACTTTCCACTGATGAATTCTAATACAGTTTGGCCCATTACCATTGCAGAGTATCGATATTGGCAAGGTTTATGTTTAACTACTGTTGAAGGCAGTTTCGGTGTTACATTTGTGTTTGTAATATCTCGGTGACATCATGGGTGAATTACTGAAACTTGAGGTTGCTAGCACTTATGCCAGCCAGATGATCCAGTTTATGCCCTAAATTACCTTTCAGATATTTTTATATTTTACCGGCATGAAAGCGGTGTTGAAGGTATTTTCGCGTGCATTATTCTGAATTCCAATAAATTTTACCTTTTTATATCAACTGAAGTTTCAAGAAAGATTCTATAACGGGTAATAAATTACTTTACATGGAGTATTACCGTAATTAATCTATATTATAATCTTGTTTTAGCTGATTAACTTCTGAAAGATGTACTCTTTAACGATTGTAAAATCATCCTTATCTATAGTAATAATTTGTATGAATTTTATACATATTAGAAATAACTTTAAATGGGTTCATTTGAGATGTTAAGACTCCTTATAATCACTATGTATCAAGTTTCATATTACTTTAATACTGAACAAAGCTTATGCTTGTTTAAAACTAAAACATGTTCCTGTATAACACGTTTTGACTTCGATGAATTTGTAAATATTGAAACGTGTATAAATTGTCATTTATTTAATATTTAAATTTCCTTATTCATTTTTTATCTTACGGTGTGAAATAAAGTAATATTTAAATCTAAATCTAAAATGCATAAAGACTTTTCTCTGATTTCACAATAGTATTAACATAATTATATTGGCACCTCTGTTAATTAAATTTTATTTATTGCTAGTCATTAGTATTGCATTTAGCAATTATCAACTTTCACAACTACCAACCGATTTTCTTGTCGAAGTTTACTGGATTTAAATAGATATCGTCCATGCTTTGAGATAAATCCAGTAACATCAGCATGATTAACATGATGAAAGTGTAATAATTATAATTGATATTTCAGCAAATACTCATTCATAAAACGTTATAATAATGATTTGCTATACAATTTTTGATATATAATGCTGTAACCACTTATTAATGCTTATGGCACTCTTTATAGGAATAGCAAATATTGCCTGATATGATTTTAGTAACATTGAGAAAAATGTGATCAAAATTTGACAATTAAATTCTGAATGATTTCGAATAGATAAAATCGGCGTCTTCATACTTACTTTGGTCGACATACATATTTCCTAGATCGTTTTATAACGTAGTAACATCGGGATGATAATCGCTTAAGACTAACTATCTAATTTTAAGAGGCTTCTTATGCATAGCAATAGCTTCATTATGCTTTCCCTGATGTCCATAGACAGCTCCCATGTTGTTATATAAAGTAGCAACATTGAGATGATTAGCTAAGACCAAGAACCAACTGCTAAATTTTGAGTGATTTCTTATATGCTATTATATAATGTAGCAATTTCGGGATGATTATGATCAAGGACTACCTATCTAATTTTGAGCGACTTCTCCAACTTAGAAATTGCTTCTTCATACTTGCTATGATTCCGTTATAATCGTACAACTTCCACGTTGTTGCACTCGTATAATGTGGCAAGATCAAGATGATCGTGATAAAGGTCTAACACTAGGATTTTAAGTAATTTCTGATACACAGAAATAGCCTCTTTATACTTGCCATGATCTAAATACACACTTATTAGATTGCTATATAATTTGGCAACATTGATATCATTATGGCAATCCAATTTTGAATGATTTTTTGTTCAAAGAAATAGCTTCTTCATGCTTACCCTGAGTATTATACACGGCCCCTATGCTGCTACTATATTATCGAACAGCATTACTAAGGTTGTAAACAAGAACTGATAATCCAATTTTGAACGACTTCTCATACATACAAATAGCTATTCATGCTGGCTCTGACAATAATTCACTTGTCCTATTTCTTCATGTGAGTTACTACAATCCGGATCTTCCTTACACAAGTACCTTAATTTATATTAATTGACTTGTTATAAATATTCAATGCCTCATTCCAATCCCATTGCACTCTTATAATGGCACTATATTTGTATAAACACTTGGCAATCGTCAATTCATCCTTCAGCTTTCACCTACTTTTAAAATAATAAGTAAGTTAATGTTGTCGTTATGGTCTAAACCGATACTGGTAAGGTTTCGTCGAAAAATTAGTAAATCTTAGAGTATTAAGCAACTTGAGCTGTAGTAAGCTATTAATTCAACAGTACTAATCTTATCTGTGCTTTACAGTTATAATAATAGTAAAGAAAGTAAATAGTTTTACTGAAAATCTAAATTGAATAAGAGTTCTGTTAGGAAATCAGGAAATGTATTACTAAATTACGCAGAAGTAAATTATTAATAAACATGAAATGATGACAATAGAGTTTTATACGCGTCATTTAAGCTAATACCCACCTATTAGGTATAATAATAATAAACTACTACATGATTTGAAAAATATTATTCTGTGCTACAAATTTGTAATGACATAAACTTGGAACTACTACAGAAAAACTAACACTATGGGTCTATTTCAGGTCATCCTGCCTAAAAATCTACCTACTGTATGATATGACTCTGATACCGACGATCTCCCATCATTAATGCAAGAAAATATGATTGCGAAACATATTATAAAACTTTTAGAATGACAACAGAGATGGTAACTAATTTTTTTATTCCTTAAAGCTTACTAAATTGAAATGAGCAATTAACTGACAACTTCTTATCTAGTAATTATATTGACTAATCATGGTAAAACCGCGATAATGTCTACGTTTAGCTTTGCTCATGATAAGTGATTGGAGATATTTAATCTGAAATCACTTTAATTATTTATCTTAGACGAAATTCTTCCGTTTAGTGAAAACGGGAGCGTGTATTGATTTGACGTACTATCACGGAATTTTTGGAGATTAAATTCTGATATTAAGGTTAATTACTAATTAGAATAATTTATTTGTGGAACGGTAGCTAAAGAATTTAGTTTATTGCTATAGTTGTTGTCACATATATTAGGCACACTCAATATCAAATGCGCACTTTGCTTTAGGTTACTGCATTAGATTTTAACTGAAATCAAATTTTCAATTGGAAATGTTGTGCACTGCAGTTATAATGATATGATCTGTGCTTCTGATGTACTGTCAAACTGTTATCTGTTATATCATAGATACTGTCAAACTGTTTGAAAGCATTATACAGTGTGTTAGCTAATAGTATTACTGAATTTACGTGATCCATATGCTTCTTATAATTGATTAACAATTTAAGCTATAAGAAACGCTAGTGCAAATTTTTGAATAAAAAAACTATAACATATTAATTCAGTACTTCCTATGTAACTATGAAAAATTCGTGCATATCTATTGTGTAGTGTTCGCACAAAATCTTCTATTCCAGTTTCTAAACCGATACCATTTATCAATGTCTTGAGTCGATTTTATTAATAATAAGGTAGCAAAGCAGGTGGGACAAGATACAGTGTATGGTATTTATTAAGGTACAGGATAAGAGGCAGTTCCATGGAATAGGATATACTGGCTGTAGGGGATAATTTAACAACAATACGGTGATTCTTGTGTTCGGACATATAAATAATTATTATATATATATATTAGTAAGGCTCATACTATTTCAGCTTCTTAGATAGTGCTATGACACAATAACCTATGATGAATCAGAGTATTTACGAATCTGAATGCATAATGGTCTGACTCTTGCAAATGACCTAAGTAGTAATTTATCCAATTTCTAGAATAAATACGGGGTATGATAAATAAATTAGATTTGCATAATTTTAAAGAAGGCAGTTAATCTATTATAAGATATGCTATCTTATTCGGAGGCTTATGTGCACTGTAGCGTAAGTGTAGCATAATATCTACTTCATTCTAATGCTTAAAACATTTAAATTTTATAAGGGTATCAATTAAGCTCGTATTTATAATCATAAAGGTGTATATATATTATTGTCTAACTGTAAATAATAGCTGAAGAGGATGAACAATAAAAACAAAAATTAATGGGCATCAATCTACGAAAAACTGGAAATGTGTACTTGGGAATGTTTAAAGTTCAGTATGTTTGCCACTTTCACTCTTTTCGTCTTTTTTGGCGTCTGATTCAAGTTGCTTATCCTCTTTCTTACTAGAATCTGTATCTTTGTCATTAGCTTTGTCTGAATCATCGTCTTTATTTTCGTCTTCTTTATCGGCAGGTATTTCACCCCAATAAGTTAAACAGTCTATAAATTAGCCGAATCAATAGGAAAATGAGCTGTGCTATCCAAATTGGCAAAACGATACAAAATTGATCATCTTTTCAAAGTTGTAAATAACTACCGTGTTGATCGGGTCTTAATGCCCTCATTCTACATAACCATTCCATTAGGTCTTCCTTTTGATAGTGTAAAAACCATTCCATCAATTCATCTTCGAACTCTTCTCTAAACGCATCACACTATTAACCCAACAAAAATTACGTTAGGAGGTAGTGCTATGAATTTAAAAAAGTTAGAGGCGGCGAAAAACATTAACAATGTGTAAGCTTGGGCTACGTGTGAAGGACTGAGGATATACATCGTTCAAAGCGACACGAATGCTATGTTGCTTTGGTTAGATCGAAGTTAAAATATATAGCAATCATGATAGGATTGTTGATGATTATATTGGCTAATAATTATTCATCGTTTAAATAAAGACAATTAGGCTATCCAAAAATAGATAAAGTTTACAATAATGGCGATAGAATTGCTGTTGGAATGTTGTAAATTTACGTTCAACAATTTTCCATTTATAGCATTACCTATCTACTTTCAGATAACCTTTTAAATTATCTATAAATGTTAATAGTATAAAGAGACCTTTCTCTTCATTTTCGATACTTCAGCTGGTATATCATCCCACATTTCATCAGGAACTCCTAGCTCAACTTTAACCCCTCTCTTTTTCAATCCAAATAGCGTATTCATAGTCGTTGATGTACCTATTTTTACAATCATTTATACTATTACTGTTTTTTCGCATTTACAGAAAGCCATAACCTGTACGTTATTACTGTAGCAAAGACTGTTAAAGAAATCGTGACGATTTGAAATCTTGTTATGTTATATCAATCTCCTCCTGTGCATAAGTACATCACTGAGGCTTGAGTTTAATATCTCTAATGGTAACAAGCTGATCTTTTCTATACACAAAATTACCTTTCAAATATCTTTCCTTTTTATCCGCATGAACACGGTATTTTAAGATATTTTCGCATGCATTGTCCAGAATTTCAATAAATCTTACCTCGCTATATCAGTAGAAGTTAGGGGAAAGATCAGTTCTCATAAAGTAGAAAATACTTGTAGAATGGTAGTTCAAATGCCATATGAAGTTATGAAATTAAAATACTCAGTTGACGTAAAAATTTCTACGATTATATGATCCCAATAAAATTCAATACTACGGATACGTTGTAATCTGATTTTCTTAACAACCATTCTGAATTTTTTAACCTTTTACGACACTAAATCCTACATTGTCCTTATCAAAAGAAAGTATATTAACTTATAAAACTGACCATTAAATTAAACGTGCAGTTACTTACGATGTTTCATATGGAATCTTTCGATTGCGAAATTCGGTATCAAAACCTCCTGTATGTAAAACATCTTTGCTGATGCTCGTTTTCTTGGTTTCGACTTCAATTTCTTTAGCCAAGTACTTGCACACTAAGTAGTTGCAAATAATCCGGTTTAGAAACATGTCTTTCGTAAATTTATCACAACATTTCAAAATAATTATATGTACGAATATCTATACTCATTTTAACAAATAATACTTCGTATATTGATTTAACGCAATAGTACAGCATTAACAGATAAATTAACGTAACATATTAATAAAATAATTCCTTGCACATATCAAATACAGTAGTTATTGCTGGTAAAAGTAGGAATATTGTAATATAAGAAGTGATTAATTCTGGAGTGGAATATGATATTCAGCACTATGACGGATATTACTTTATAATCGAAATTTACTATTAGCGTACATATTACAGAAGAATGGCTTGCTATTGCATGATATGGAAGTATAGTAATGCTGGATTCTCTCTATCAGTTTTTGCCTCCAAATATCATCAGCTATTGGTACTCTAGGAGGCACACGCAAATAAAGTAAGGTGATAAAATAAGTCAATAAAAATTGTAAGTGCAACATCTATTTCCAGCAACCTTTAGGACAGTTGTTACCTAAGGGATGATGAACTCCAGAATAGAAATATCTAGTATATTAGTGTGCAGAACATTTATTTCCCGTTAGCTTTCTAAACGAAATCGTAACTAGATTCTGTATCAATGTTCATTACTATGCGTCAAAAACTTTTAGCATCGATCTCGAAGAAATGTAGGCTTCATTAACGACTGCTCAAATAGGTCTAAATTGTAAGCAAAACAATCTGTTCTTTCACTGAGTATATTTCGTATTCGTTAGTTAATTTCATGTCTTGCTTGTCATTGTTGTCCACCAATACTATATATATGATATCACGTATATAACATATATGATACAAGATACTGTCTATATCTTACGCTGTACGCAATCGGCTATAGTAATTAATTGATTACCGTAAACTAGTATTATTCAACTTAAAGTACAATGCAGTAATGGCTGCCTTTAACATGTTTTCAAATAATTATGTCTACTTAATAACAAGCTTGGTCCAGGAGATATTTGGTATGTATTTGTACACGGAACAAAACCAGCTCCAAACTTATAATGATGTGGAAGGAGAATTGCTTAGCATTCACGATTCGATACATTGGTATTATAACTAAGTCAATGAAGGAATCATTTACGATCAACATTATTAATTTATTACCGAGAACAATCTACGCCACAGAGCAGTATGCTGCTTTTAAAGTAGAAGAATTGTTATGTGTGCATAGCATTAGAAGGAAACATGAATAGTTAAAGTTAAAAGCAGTATCACTAACAAAGAAGGTACAGATGGATATTTGATTCTCGAACGGAAGATAGGAAGACGTATTATTAGCAGGAGTGCAAGTTTTTTGATATGCTGAATGTTTGGGCAGCATTACTATCGAGTTATTAAAATGTAATGGTAATTGTGTAAAAGTTAGCCTGAAATGAAAGGTTTTCTTTATCGTACTACTACACTGGAGTTTTGCTGTACATGTACATATCAATTTAGAGAAAGGATAATGTTGTTGTAGAGCAGTATTTGAAATTATAAAAAAACGAACAATTGATTGAATTAAAAGAGTAGACAAATGGAAAGTTTTACTTCATTTTAAAAACAGCGTACTGCACTGGATTTAAAAGAAGTAAAAAATGATAAATTATTGTCGTATTTTCTGTAAGAGTATGCGTTCATTTGAATTGAAAGCAATTATTCATTGGCAATCGGATTGAGCAGCAAATTTTTATTTTTGCGATATTTTGTTAATCCAGCCTGCATGTACATGTTATACAATCGTATATTACAACCCTTTCAGTTTTGAACATCAGATTATCTTTACCTAAATTTGTCAATGTAAAATCACGATACGGGGAAATCTTTGGAATGTAATGCATAGTTTTGATTCATGCAAGATATTTCAGTCAACTCGGGTATACAGCTGATATCACTATTTTCGTGATTGAGATTAGGAGCAGAAAGGGGTTTGATAAAAGACTGCAATAAGTCTATGATGGTAGATATTACTTGATAACGTCAATTTACGAATGAGCGGTAATACTCGAATAATAACATGGTTTAAAAAAATCAATCGTCAGCGAGAAATGAAACTCTTATACATCACTAAAAGGGCAATCGATTCACTATCAAATTGCAGACATGGTATGAAAGAATAACAATAAAGAGGATGATTTTAAATATTCGTACTTCTAATAGCGGTAAACGTGATCTACGCAGAAAGATTACTGTTCTTTCACGAACTGTCGTAGCAATGTAGGGCAAAAAGGGTTAGAGAACGTTCGTCTAGTAAAGTCATCTAGTGAACTTAGGATTGTTAAGAGTAGTTGGCAGGCTAAAGGGGGGGGGGAGAGATACATTAGAGAATTCTCTATTGACAGTGGTTATAAATCCTTTTGCACTTTGCATGAAGTTTAAGAGAGATAACGCCGCATCAGATGTTTACTTGACTTCTCCGGAACAGTTTCCTTGCTTACATGGTCGTGTTCACATTAGGTAATATAGAGTAAATTGTCTAATAGTAATGATTAAGCATGTAGGCAGCTAGAAATTCTAGCTTGAAATACTTCAAACCCTGTTTACTCCGGATCGAAATCGCTTATGTACCGTGGTCGAGGTATAGAATGAAACCAACTGATTTTAGATCCCGTAGCATGAAAGTCCACTATTCACTAAAACGACACATATGCTCGCTTTATCGAGATCGGCTTTTCTCCTTCTTTGATAATGTTGATACTACATAGATCATCTTTGTTCATTGAACATAGTATCAGTTGGTAAAATTGGTAAATAATCGGTACGTCAACAAACTTTAAAATATTTGGTTACTGTCTCAGTGTTGGGCTACAGCATTTGATACTACGATTACTTTCGATATCGGTATTTAAAGTGATTTCAATCGGATCTACTTTGATGACGCTAATCTTATTACTGAAGTGCCTGCCAGTTTCCAAGGGTTTTTTTTTACCTGGCTCTATCGGCGATGATTTCAATCCTTGTGTAACAGACACTATTCTGTTATTACTGTGTTTAAATATCCAATCTTGACTTTGGACATTGTAGCAAATGATATAATAATTATCGCCAATACTTGTATCTACAGTAGGCAATCGAAGCGGACTATTGATGAAAGAGTGGTACCGTAAGATCAGACAGAATATTAGATCAAAAAGAGTTTGTTTTTAACCCATTATACAACAAAATAAGAGCCAAAGTCAATTCAGATACGCTACAATAGGGCAAAGTGGCAGAAAAAAGCAGCAAGGTGGACATCGAATGATGGATGTAGTCTTTATCGATTCGAATTGGTCGTTGGTTAAGGGAGATTAAGCATGCTGCGGCGGCAACAAGAACAATAAATAGTACCGATAGGCCAAATTCTGATAGCAATAACATAAAATCTTCGATAAAGATAACTAAGGTGATTGTAATCTGCTGTTCTGTTGCAGTTGACTAAAAAGAGAAACAAGATTGACTTACAACATACCTTGGCATCGTGATGTTTCTTGTTCCGGAGCAAAAGAGAAAACAAACTGGCAGTACAGTGACAAGACTACTGCTAGCAAAGGATACTCGATCTTGACCATATCGTTTCTCCTCCTCAATAGATACTGTTATTACTACTTGGAACCGATAATCAATCCTGTTAATTCGTTTACTCCTGCCGATTACGAACAATCTGCAATATTAGGTGAGATCGACGACAGTCTATTCTACTGTATCGAAGAATCGTTTCAACACCTCGCTACTTCAAGATGACTAAACTAAGTGGAATAATGAATGGAGTAACTACCTATCCAGCAGCTTCTTTTATCAACGACTTCTTGCTTATCGTCTCTTGTTTATTCAAGGGGCGATCGGGGCTTGCTATGGCCCGATAATAGAGTATTGTATCCGTTTATATCATTTTTTTCTGATGGATACAAACTATTGACCCTTGTAGGAAAGCATACCATTTCCTATATTTTAATTAGTGTTTTACGCACTCGATCGATGGAGAATTAGCCACCATCATCAGGTACTGTAAACATAACGTTGATTCTCTATGACTGGCTATTGACAACCTATTGTGCGGTACTTGGCGATTGGCTGATTGTCTCTTTCAATTTATAGACGGAAGCACAAGAGAGAATAATAATAAAAAAATAATTTTATTTTACAGCCTTGTTTTGAGATTGTAGAGGGAGATGAGCAATTATTGCGAACCTATAGAAAGTTGCCACATTCTCAGTAGGAATGTGTACTACTTTGCCAGTCCATATTGGAAATTGGGACAGACTACTACGATCGCCATGGACGCCATCCCGAGTCTGCAGTCTGTACTGGCAGTCGCGGCAGATGGAGCTTTCAAGTAGCCAATAGAAAATCGCCACATCCAATCGTTAATGACCGTCATTAATATTATTAATTAAATGAATTATGGATAGAAGTTGATGGAGAACAATAGTTCAGCTTGAGCAGGAATAAGTAGAACATGGTAGAGTACAAGACCACAGATCGATATTTTCCATCCGTTTTGGTGTGGAATTGTGTTAATTGGTAAGCGATTGCTTTCTCTACTTATTTGAATTCAATGGACGCTGTGACGAGAGCATGTTGCATTGTAAAGAGAATAAAGGGGAAAAGAAAAATCGAGAAAACCAAAGCTGCTAATGACTATCACAATATATTAATATTAACACTGTAGAATGCAAGTGGAACACGAAGATAAAAACACTTGGCATTCTTCCGCAGCTTGATAAAAGTTGTATTGCTGTTCGTGAAAAGGAATTCATACGCAAGACAAAGATGTTAAATACAGTCCATTCTTGTTATACTATAGGCATAGTATATTGCTATTTTAAATACGTGATATAATTTGCAACGATGAGAGACATTAAATGATTTGGTTTACCGTGCATGATAGCCGTCGATGAAGTGCTAAATTGCAAAAATAGGTGCAAGAATTGCACGTACAGTATGACTAATAGCTTACGATTGGTAGGATTAATTTCAACATCGATAGGATTCATAAAATAGAGGCATGTTGACCATCGATTTAAAGACTGCAATATGGATATAAATGACTTACATTTACAGCGTTGATTTCAATTGCAATCTAACCTCGAATGTATAGACATGTGGACTATGGGTTTGCAGTGGGTAAGCGTTGCAGGCCTGGGATAGAAACATGACATTATGTGTGTATGAAACAGATCAATAATTATTATAATTCCAGTGTGTAAAGTAGGTATATTTCGTATTTGATTTTGCAGTAGCAGTAGCAGCGGTAGTGATATGTCCAACTACTTTTATCGTCTATTGTCACTATGCGGTATAACATGCTACTCGTATAAAACTGAGATCTATCATACACATGTAATCGTATAGTAGACTTTAGTTATTTATCATCTCAGTCCAAGAACTTGAATATACAGTAACCGAAATTAGCTCTAAATGATTTTAATTCGTGGAATGGCCTTATTTATCAGCCAAGTGGACAAGTACATAATTCTTACTGCACGGCATTGTGATAAATATGCAATAGGAAAATAAAATGAACACAATACATTATTCACATCAGCAGCTTCTACAAGTACAATGCGAAATCCATTAAATACATTTCGATTAATTCCTAAATCCACAACGGCATCGCCATTGCTATGATAAGCATATCTAATTCCACAGAGTTCACCTTGTATCATGCAATCTCTTCCAGCTAGATCATCCATTGAAATCTCAAGCAGTGCTTTTTATTATAATCGCAGATAATCAATTTACATGCTTTTGGTAAATAGTAAGGTAAATAATAGAATCTTTTCCATGATCAATAAACATTGAGCGATAGCATAGGGAAAATGTACACTTTCAGTAGCTGACATCAAATTGCATGGCATTTCTTACTTTGCTAGTAGAATAAAACATCGCACATCCTAACCCTAACAGACAATGAGTTATCCTGAATTGTCGGCGTGAATGGAATCAGTAGTGTGCTATACTATTTGCTGTCTTTAATATCACCTTCAGTTACTGTAAAATTCACTCTGTTTTATAGCGAATGTACCAACAAAATAACAAATGAGAAGTACACCTTAGATATATAATACATAACAGACTTTGTAGTCTAAAGTCATACAGTTCTATATCACATTTCTAAGAGTTCTTGCAATTTTTTGGCTAAACCTCGGGATGCATAATCAATAGGAGTTTTTTCTTCCTAAAGATTCAATTATATTACCAGAGATAGATGAGTACATTGCAGATAGTGTAAGTAGATATTAGTAAAGGAAATTGCATGATAATACAGTATAATATATACAAGAACTACGAGCTAGCAAATACACCAATTGCATTCAATCGGCATGCGTACCGTATTTCGAACAGTTAAATTCGCTCCCTTTTTCACTAAAGTTACGGCGCATTCATTGTTGCCATCTTCACAAGCTAAATGTCTAATGGTTGAGTATTTACAAGAATCCAAGCATGATTATTGCAGATCGATAAACAACTCTATGATAGCGCTCAATTTACTCTTTAATGACTTTATAAATGGTTTTATTTGCAATAATTATAAAACCTCACTACAACCCTATCTTGAATTGTAAGCGCAGAGGTTAGGTTGAAAATGTCTATTAGCTACTATAGTCAAACTTTGCTTACAATGGCGTGTTTCCACTAATGTCGGTTGCGTCAACAAGCGCTCCATTTGCTAATAAAAGCTGCAGCATCTTTAAATGTCCTAAAGCTGCGGCTCGATGAATTGGGCAAGCATTGGTATTATCAGTTATATTAACATCCGCTCCTGATTGGATTAGTTCGTTAGCAATCTAAGTTTGAAAAGAGAGATTTAGCTGAAGGATTATTAAGAGTACGTTAACACATTTACTTATTATTAATTATGATAGCATTCTTTCTCAATACTACAGTACGGTATATTATCAGCACTACTTTACACTACGAGATAAATGAATACATCTGATAACTAATAATTAAAATGATACAATACACGACTAAAATTTTTGCTAAAGAAAATCTTTAGTCTTAAAGTTAAACGAAACCCTGTAGAATTGATACAGTAGTACAAAGTCAATTCTCGTAGCGTGTTCATGCTTACATCGTATCTATTTTTGGATGCAGCGTAATGCAACGGTGTTTGGCCAGTTTGATTCTTGACGTTGGCTGATGCATTTTTACCAAGTAGTAGCATTACTATTCCGGTATGGCCTGCAGAAGTAGCTATATGCAATGGCGTCCACATCGAATCATCGACAACATTTACTTCCACATTCGCTGCGTTAAGCAAGAAAGAAGCGATATCTTGTTGACCAGAAGAGCAGGCCCAATGAAGAGGGGTTCTCTTAGCCTTTATCCATGATAAAATAATAAAGATACGTCATAAACAAAAAATAGATTGACTGCAGCAATGTCCGAATCAGGGACTAGCGATAATAATGAACTTTAAGTGAGTGTGTTTAATCAGGGAGTTGGAAGAAGTCCAAGGCTTGCTGTACTGTAATAAAGGGGCTTGCAGTATATTAAGACTATTGCTCAAAACTTGTATGGAAAAGGAGAAGCGACTACGATGGCATAAGCTACTGGACAGGACCGGATCTTGTATGTCCGTGATCATTGTAATAGACTTGCAAATAATTCGTACATAAAGTCCATCCTAATCTAATAACAATGTCAAACACTTAACCTATCAGTTGTCATGCAAGGCTTGATGTGAATCCTATGCTAACCCATCTCTATTTGAAAAATTAAAAGCCTGAGTTAGGATGAACTGTGCATGCATGTCTTCTTTAACTCTACGTAGGTGCGCTGTCAATAGTTGATACAATTTTCATCTGGAAGCGAATTCGTTTGTTATTGGAACAATGTACAGTAGTATACGTATTCAATTCTACTACAGGTTCGATTCATCCATGCGTGATGGAAGCCACTTTCTTGGTATTAAATATAATCCAAGTGTAGAATTATATTAGGCAAAGGCACGTAGTCAATCACTGTAAGCATTGGCATGTAGATACATGAACTCTAGTTTGAAGTGTGATCTCATCACGTTCATCAAAAGTGTAAACAGCACAATTCGATTAGCAATCGATGATTAACCTGATCAGTCACCGCTGACAAGGATTGATTTTTCTGTAGTTGCTTCTTGAGATTGGCAATATCACCATCATAAGCATAGCAGCAAACATCTTGATCAGAAACTCTCGGCTTACTCGAATCCCCCATTTCCGCTGTCTTGAAGTGTTGAGCAAAGGAAAAGTTGGCTAGCAGCTGCACAATATTCCAATAGTCCAATTCAAAATGAAGAATTGCTGCAGGTCTTGCTATTGCAGCAATTCGTTACTACCGTAATTACTGGTTACCAAGTCGACCTCTAAGCTGCAGGTCTTGTAGTTACTGCTGTAATCGATCGTGTACTGTATAGGACAGCATACGGACAGTACAGTATCGAATACCAAGTCGACAACTCAGTCTAACTGCTGGTCACTGACAGTACTCGATCAATACAGTATGACATTGTTGGCAAAATGGGCAGGAATGCGCATGACAGTACTTCTGAACAGTAAAAAATATCATTGGCAGCGGTGGGATTCGAACCCACGCCATCGAAATGACTGGTGCCTTAAACCAGCGCCTTAGACCGCTCGGCCACGCTACCATAACATGAATGAGGATGCGAAAATAGCTCTTTATGGACATCATCACTATTCTAATTCTTGCTTCTCTCCTAAGTTGTCTGGTTCAGGCCAACTAGTACAGAGTAGAAATAGCAGGGCTTGAAAATAACGAGAATAGTGCTCAGAAAAGACACACTTTCTCTATAAACTATAGTCAAAGTCCATCAGCATACTGTACAGCATACAGAGCTTCAATATCTTTATTTCGGCCGCACTTTTTGGATGATCATTTGCTGTGAACTAGGTGCTGGCAAATAGGTTGCAGAAATGGAGTAGCATCTCTGCAGAATTGACCAATTCAATTCCACCTTGGCGTTCAAGGACACCCTGTGAATGGCTGTTGAAGGAATGAACTTCAATCTCAAAATGACTGCTATGCATGACTCCTACTAGATTAAAATCGAAATTAAGCACACTTTGGACATGCCGCCGATCCAATTTCTCCATCAATTATTCACTAAGGTTGACGTCGCTGCTATGGTTATGGCTTATAAGCCATATCCTTGGCGGTCGTTCAGTGGGTATGCTCGCATACCATTTGCAAAGTTAGTTACATCTAGTTTCAACAGCTCCAATAGCAAAGGAACCAATGCTTGGTCTGCCAATAGCATCAACAAGTCTCAGGACGACTCTACTCAAAAGTCAGCATGTCAAGATTCAATAAAGGAGGTAACACTCGACTTGATCGGTGTTTAGTGTTGTCTATTCTGGGAATGGATTAGTCCCTTTCTTAATTGTAATGTCATCCATTTCATCTCTGTAGTCTCTATTCTGTGATGTGCAGTACAGTAATCGAATACTGTTATTCTTAACAGAAGTATTTATTAGGGAGAATTGCTTCGATCTACTATTTGTACGACATTGAAAGTATAGATTAATAGTTCAATAAATAATAAATAGGTTTAATATAGTTCTTTCCTGTGTCCATTCTTATTGCCCGACTGATATACTTCGGACCCCGCGGTAACAGAGTTTCAAATTGGATAAACCTATAGACTCAAGTAAGTTCCATTATAACGTACATTTCAATTTTGACTTTGCATGCATTTGAAGAGATCCATTTTCTATATTGCACATAAATACTACGCAAAGATATCAAGTCCACTCAGACCGCAAAGTAGTAGCTGGTAGCCTATACACAATATAGACACTTTGTTATGTTCTAAAAAGTAATCGTCAGCCAGAACTCACAATGAGTGCAGTAGGACTCTCATCTTGGCTTATACCGTGTTTAGAAATATTCAATTACTTAATGAATAAATATAATGATAATGTGATATAGACCAGCCTGCAGCCAACAGATGCATTTCTTTGAAGAGACATTTTACCATTTTAGCATGGTGGAGACTGTCTTCCTACTCGATTAGAGTAGTTTAATTAGGAATCTGAACTTAACTGAGTCAATCGTACTAAGCAGCCTAACTTGACAGAGCTGTGTAAATTATATTTAAAGTACAGGCAACTAAGTTATGTAGTACGCAATGTATAACGAACTGGCATTCCGCTAATGTTAATTAAACATGTTATTGTATATCCGTCTCTGCATTATCCTTTCTATTATATTAGACTGCCTTGACGTTAAATACTCCAAAAGTGGAGGACCAGGTGGACAGAATGTTAACAAAGGTATCAATTCCAAACAAGCTTTTAACCATTACAATATTGATTGAATCACTTGGAGTACTTGCAGTAAATAACACTGAACATTTTATGCTACTGACCACGGTGCACCAGTATTAATACATGAATATTATGCCGTTTTAGTAAATACTAAGGTAGATGTACGCTTCCATGTCGATTCTATGGAATGGATACCAGAATGGGTGAAGCAGCGTTTGTGTCAGCTGGTATGTATTACTTTCTCCAAATACATGATACAAATCCGAAAGTGATTCGAATAGAACTATTTATTCAAATGTTTATCGTATTGGTACCAGGATTGAGCTACTGTATTGTAAATGAGTAGAAGGCATTAGGCTATGCAATGCATAGTTGGATGACTGGTAACCTATTAAGGGCCTAATGAATACGTGTATATGATCTTAAAATACGGCGGGTATTTTGTTGCATAGGAAAAAAAGAGGATTAATAAGGAAGGCCAGCTAGTAATCTCTTCTACCAAATTTCGATCACAGAAATTGAACTTAGATGACGCTATTCAAAAATTAGAAGATATCATTAACAAGGCTGGAGAGATACCAAAGCCAACTGCTCCAGAAAAAGTGGCTAAAATTAAAAAACTGTAATAAATGAAATAACGATTGATCGATGGACTACATGCATACGCATATACTGTACATAGTTGCACTAACAACCGTATCGTTGACGTAATAATTTGTATTAATAAATTACTCTACATTTTGTGCATTTCCTTAGGAAACACGTCGCAAACGAAAAAAGATTAAAGCAAAAATACTTCCATTCTAAAAAGAAGCAAGATCGAAAGTCCATATTTTAATATCACAGGGTCGATAGAAGTACAGTAATCTTCAATTTGAGCAGGAAACCAGATGAAGACAACAAATCTTTAGTGTCTTCCATTTTGCAATGCCACTGTAGCAGTTTGTGATTATTACCACCTGGCCAATATACTGTACTGTACATTAAAGACATTCGCTGATAATATACGTGTATCAAAATATATAGGAACCCTATTTGTATTTCATATATTTCGAATGCGATGGTAACACACTAACATGCAAGATTTTGCTGCTGCAATATTTGATACAATGCATTTATTAACTGTTCCAGTTATACATTTCGCTGCTGTTCGTTACGCATGCTAAATTAAAGAATTGAAAGAAATTTTACACAAATAACTCTGTAATGGACGTATATCGATTGTTATCCTGTATCAAAAACATCCGAGTATCCCTACTTTATAAGAGATTATTGAAAGGTAGATACATGATGCTAGTTCGTTAGCATTAACATAATTCAGTTTCTAAAATACACGTTGTGATACCTTAACATGGCATCTATCTCTCTATAAACACAAAAATATATCTTAATTTTATGTTAATTCTTAAAAATTATATTATTCTAAAAAGATATGAAAAGATTCAGTTGTGTTAGCCAGACAAGATCACTTTCATGACAGTAACTTTGATATAAGTTAGTTCAGCTCGCTTTAAATCAAGTTGGCGGTATAATTATACAAATACAAGCGAATAAACAATAAATTGCTCACGTATACCTCTAGACGTAGAGTATGGAACATTACACGTATAAACATCTAGAATGGTTGCAAAATTCGTTTCTACTATAATAACCATATGATAATGATATTGAGAGTAGCACTGGTAAACCATTTGAAGTAAATTTACCGTCGTTCAACAACTGCTATAACAGTAAATACCTTCGAAATCTAAATCAAAAGATTTATGCTGTACATCACTTTAAAATTGATATTTACTTTTATTCATCAATTTCTCCCCATATTTCTTCCGCGATCATGTAATATTTAGTTGCGAGGCGCCCTTTCATAGATGCCGTAGCATTTTCACCAGCTGAATTATATAATTCTGCAGCTTGCGTTAAATCCTGTTCTAAGTCATATCCACCTGCACGATACAACTCGGCTTGACGTACCATTAATGAATAGTTCGGATCTTCCATACAAGCGTCAAAGCAGCCTGCATCGTCATCATCAGCAGTATCCATAGCACACTGATACCAGTGAACTGCTTCATTCCAAGATCTTTCCAATATAGCGGAGCAATGTATTAGATAGAACATATCAATCTAAAACTGTAAAAATGACTATGAATCGGCTGCTAACCTTTCGTGTCCGACTATTTCTCCTGTATCATGAGCTTTTGCAATGATTACCATCGCCTTGCGATCTCCACCATTAGCGGCTTCTAGCATGAAATTATACCCTTTGATCCTATTCTCCTCTGTATCCTAGTGATGAATAGCAAAGTGTGTAAAAAGTAACAAATACCTGTTTAAAAATTAATGCTATAGAAAGACTAACTTCGACAGAAAAATCAATCAGAATATCATGGGGCGATTGGAGATAAATGTTGGCAGCATTAATGACAGCATCAGTTAAGCCTAAATTAGCGGCTAATAACAAATGATAGAATCCAGACTCTAAATCTGGTTCTTTATCGGTAAATCGACCCATTTCATTATATCTTGCAAGTTCAAAGTGTATCTGTGGAAAGCAGAAAGAAAATTTAAATAGCCAGATTAATCATATGCATTTTTTTTCGTAAAGACAGATATTGTTAGAGCAAAACATTAGATCTTCTACAGTAAGACGATTTATCCTTGATGACAATACCTTTCCTAGAATGGACGTATTCTTCATTTTACCGGTAAATTTCTTTAAGCTAAAAAGCTTAATTTCAGCAGCCACACTAGAGCCTCTATGTGATCGTCTGTGTTGCTGGAATAGTCTATCTTCTTCACCCTGTTAAGGACATAGTAAAGTTATTGTAGACTTTGTCTAATAACGATAACATAGGGCATTCAAAAAATCATCATTGTATCCTTGATTACCTTATCAAAAACATCGTCACCACTATCATGTCTTTGTCGTGACGTTTTCCGAGCTCTTATGATAGGAAATTCCATTGGAAAATCATCGACTGGAGAATCTAACGGTGATCCTACAGGTGTCGTCTGATTCGAGGAACTTTCGCTAGCTCTTTTTAAGAAGTAGTCTTCTAAACTTTCTTCAACGGGTGAAACTGGATTAACATGAGAATCGCTTCTTTGAAAGTCTTGTATTGATAAGGTGGAGGAAGATTGCTAAATGTATCAACAGATATTCAGTTGGCACATTTTGGTACAAAATACGATAAACACTAAATAAATGCTCTAGTTTTAGATACATGAATTTTGCCTCACATTGCTAAATTGACTTGTCAGTAATCGTTGCTTTCCATTGCTACTTAAATCAAAGGTACCAAGACTCAATAATTCGCATAATGGATTGCAAGTATGGGAACTAAAGAAGAGTGCCATGCCTTTTGGTCCCAAATTTGCTTCTCCGTAGCTTTTAGCGTCGGCGGTATGAATTTGAGGATCAGTATATAAGTCGCCAACGCCTAGATAAAGTAATAGCGCCACAAAGGGCAAAAGAGTTATTACTAGCAATACCTTGACTACAATATATTATCTTCCCCATAAGGTAAATCGAAATGCGTAGGCATAGGTGATCATGAAAGTGACAGACCTTGGACATCCACGACAATCAGTTGATGGCCAGAACGCTCAAAGGTAAAATGGCTAAAGGCTTGGGGTGTTGCGCGTAATGTCTCGTCAACATAACCAGAGTTTGAATTATACTTGATGTAATCTCCTTCCACAAAATGCTCTATGTGATATAGTGGCTTATCTGGTCTGTTGATAAGTTCTATTATAGAAACTTGAATGATGTCAACCTAACAAAAGAGAACAGTAATATCAGTAACTAACCATTTATATTTCGCCGTCTTTTTATGTGGATGCTTAGACATACCTTCTTTGGCGGATTGTGTCTGTTGTATTCTTCACCCCATAACTTGGCATCCATTTGTAGTTTGCACTCTTCAAAGTAGATAAATCTTTCCACAGGATCGATATAGCGTTTTGCAACACAATTCAATGCTTGTTTCCATTCAAGACTAGTATCATAAATATCTTCCTCGCATCGGACTTTTTTCCAGTTGGACAATTTCTTCCTATGTGTTAAATCATTCGTTTGATAGTACATGTTAGCATACCAAATATTTCTAGCTAAGAAGGCATTCACTTTTGCCGGCAGTCAAGATGTTACAGCTTTAAAATTATGGCAAATGTGCTCAGTATATTATATAATTGAGTAGGTCTAGTCAATCAATATTATTACTACATATAAGTGATATTACATTTACAGTTGTACATATACAGCAGCTACCATAAAAGATAGCAAAGGTATGGATTGTATTGGAATCTATCCTGATTTATTTGTAAACCAATTTAAGAAGAAGTTAACGCTACATGATAGACACTTACATTCTGTAACACTGCCGCATTGCTCCATGGGCAAACGACTAACCATGAGAGAAAGATTATAAAGTTAATAAAATTCAATTCGAAATTTACTAGTAAAATTAAGCATAACTATAATATTTTAACTGCAATATTCTAATTAGAGCTGTAAATATCGACGTCTGTTTCTGTTAAGTTCACCAGCCTTAACCAGAATCGAGTAAACTTAACTTAAATTAATGGTGCATGCGACTGAAACTGTTTGAAAGCGTTTTCTTAAGCATTAATACTATTTACTAATAGTAATCTTTGCCAAGATCATAGACTAATAAAAGGGTTTCTTCTGGTAGTTCATGCACTTAATTGAAACATCCATACGAGCAGCACAGTTCGAGTTGGAGATCTGTACTATATCGCCTAGTCGTTGTAACTGCTTGGAAGCTAGTTCTCTCTGTCGTGTTGATGCATTACATAATTTTCTAAAAGACGCATCACCTATTTTGCTATTTGTTAATAAGCTGTATATTGTTTATCGTCAAGTATTGCAAATGAAGTACTGTACACTGCATAATATGTGGTCGTATATGAACAAAGTCGACATATTGTTTATCATTCAGAGTCCCTTTAATTTAATGTCCAGTACATAGCAGTGTCATACATGTGTACACTAGTGTACACTACAGTACAGTATACGCGCAATACTGCATGTTGGTTTGTAAACAAACAGATACATAAATGTAAGAAAGAAATTCCTTTTAATCGATCTAGCGTATAATTATAATTGACTTGGAAGGAAAGCAATTTTCACTATAACGTATAATCACATCGGAAAGCTAGCTATGATATTTACGTAGTTACATCATTCCCATAGATGTTGACGCCCAGAGGAAACGCAAATGAAGGCAGGTTAGTATGAGGAGAGGTTTCGTCGATAGTGATGGGTTTGATTGCATACTGGGCAGTATTAATATCAATATTTAAAGTATCATTTAATGATACTTTAAGCGTTTCACGAATATTTCACAACTCCAGCAAATTGGAGTTGTAAAAGAAGAGTAAATTACATCATCATCACAACTGCGCTCCTTCCTGGTCGTCAATCAAAATCCGACAGTAGTGAATGTTTACTATTCTAATGATAGAAAATGGTGTGGATCAAGTCGATTATACTATCAATGAGGTGACATGAGATTAGGAAAATTAATCCAGGATATTGTTTTGGCTACTTCATTTTGAACCTATAGTACTGTACAGTAGCGCTGCAGCTTTGAAAAGGCGATCGCTACTGTACCGTATACATTGAAATTCTTTAAAATAGTTGCGCAACAGACACGATCCTGCTGTGTTCTTTTGAGATACTGTAGCTTAGAATGCAAGAATAACAATTAAAAGATCATCACTATCGTCTGCATGATAACATGGCATCGATGCAATATTGAGTTCATGATATAGATTCTATCTATGATGCTATCCAGGAGGTCAAATCATTCTCCATCATGCTTTAGTTGGGCTTGGGAATGCACATTTCATTTCCATTCAACTACCGTACCATTGCGATCCATTGAGTTAATAGGGCATGACGGATATTATTATCTTCTACTGTAGCTCTACAACTACATTGACTCATGCCTCTAGACTAGTGAAATGCACTCATACTCAAGGATGCAACAGTGACAATGCATAACTACCCAAATTATCCTCTTTTAAAATAAGAAAGGCGATTTGCTTTTACTACGTCTAAAAGTATCATTCGGTTTGCCTACCTCATCATCTATTTTAACCAAAACTCGATCTTCCAACCAAGTTTTGGTGGCTGCATTATAACGATGTCGTTTGGCTAATTCAGTCTGGCATCTGTTTTCGATATCATACTCTGCCCAAGGATCAGGTAATTCTTTTGCTTTAATAAAAGCACTTTTCCACTGTTTGGTTAAAGTACTACCCCGTCCGTTTTCCATTTCTACTCCACGAAATGGGACTATTCCACAATTTTCACTGAAGCGCAATAAAGTCAACACACCTTTTTTTCAGCTTGTACAACAATATCAACTAGGCTGTTTACACCAAGCACCAATGATCAATTTTTGGCCTCAAAAGTGAACTAAAAGCCAACTTGTACTCGGTATTTGATCACTCTTTTTGACTCGTTGAACTGGAAGAGAGAGTAATGGCGGACGTCTTGTCCTATCCAGAAGGAAGAATTAATGTTTTCCACTGACAGCAACGAGCTTATCGTGTGGTGTCAAGCGTCACGTTGATTCAATTGCAGTGGTGGGTGACTCGCTGCTGGTTGATCCAATGACAACCGATTGGAGTATTGTTATGCCGAAATTAATCTCAATTGATTGCCCAAAAGCAGTCACGTATCGTCACGTCATCATGTTGTGCCGTTTGACGCCCATGGCAGGTGACTGATTCATGTCATCTACTCGCATACATCGACCTTCAACAGCGCATAGTAAACAACAACGGTGACTGAATCGTACCGAAGCAGTAAATGGTAATAAATAAATAAAAAAAGAAAATGATTAATTCATTACATTGATGCAAAATAATCCAGCTAAACACTATACTGTACACTGTACAGTACAGTACTGAATGTGCAGTATCCTTGCACGTTGCATGTACAATACTGGACTGTACAGTTATACTGTACGCTCAGTGGAGTGGAAAGTAATGGATTCGTCAATTATTCTGTTGACAAATAAAATTGTTTTTCTCTCACCGAAGGTGTGGAAATAGGTATGGTCCATTGGGCATGCATCATGTTGTACGCATGTTCACGTTCGCGGCTTCAGTGCGCATGGACTATCGGCACTGCTCACGTTCGCGGCTTCAGAGCGCATGGACTATCTGCACTGTACACTGTACAGTACAGTACTGTAGAGATCCTCTATTGTACAGTACTGTACAGTACTATACTGTACAGTACAGTACAGTACATTACAGTACTGTACAGTACCTTACTGAACCTAACCTTGTACTGTACTGTACACTGTACAATATGGTACAGACCGTCTGTACGACCGTCAGTCAGTACGGTACGGTCATGTCGCCCATTTTACTGGCTGGACAATTTCTAGCAGTAGTTGTCTACTATTTGGACAATGAAAATGGAATGATCAAGAAGTCGACTATATTGTGTATTGTCCATCAGTTCCGTCGGCAATGCAATCAAGCAAGCACTAGGTAGTCCAGTTGAAAACATCCATCACTTTTTTCTCCACTTGGTTTCAAATTGGAATAAAAAGAGTCTGTTGGCTAGAATCAAGTAAGCTTACAGTAGTCGACTGGAGGAGAGCGTCACACGTTTATACAGTCAAGTCACTACTGTAGTCAGTGGTTTAAAAGTGGAATTCAACTCAGTGGTGTCATTACAGACAACTCAACTGCATCGCAGATCGCAAGCCGCCTCCTGCGAAACCATGGCTACCGATGGGGACAGTGATGAAATAACTGCTCGGAGAAGGCTTTTAAACGACGATCATGGCAACATGGGTAAGGATGGAGATGATTTGTCTTGATATCAACTCATTCAGTTGTAATTGAACGACTTTATGATAGAAAATGGCTTGACATCGACACGGTCAATACAACATATTGATTTATGATTGTTGTTCATTGTTGACAGTTAATTAGATAGTGATGCTGAAATGATTTACAGTTTACTTTATCATGTGCATGGAGATTATTCCACTGCTGCACAAGTCTATCAATATACCAATTGCTAAGAAATGGGCTCGTAGTGAGTCCATCGTATCCAATATGTCGCTTTCCGCTTAAGACAATAGCCCGCTATGCTATACTTTGGCATCTGTTATCATATGCAATGGGACGCTGTTACCGCTACTTGACCAATGTTATTAAAAGGACATCATGTATTGTATTTTTTAGATGAGATGGACTTCACAGTTCTTCCCCAAACTTGTAGTCCTGATTTAACGCTTTTCACACGTCTAGATAAATCGAAAGAAATTACCGTCAATGAAGTCGTCGAAGCAATTGGTTTCGGAAAATTCCAACTCAAATGCCTTGGAATAATGGGATTTATATGGGTACGTCCGCCATCATTGGATTCATGCTGATGCTGGAATAGATAGATACATAAATTTAAATTTAAACCATCTTTTAATTGTTATTCAAATAAAGTGAAATCCGTATAATAATCATATATCACAGTATTACTTTGAACGCATCCCACGATTATCATTCCATCTGTTTTAAAAATTAGTTATACTGCAGTCCATCAGGATTACAATAAAAATAGAAATATCAACCATTTTGAATAATGGGATGGATTCTTCTCATGATTTGATCAACATGTTAGAATGCCATAATACTATAGGATTAATCAATACTGAACGATAACTCTACTGATATGATCAATACCATTCTGTAATCTAGTAAAGTGTAATTAAACTTTACGGATAATCCTACCTTGAATTCATAATCTCGACTACAATGAAGAATCCAATAACAACATCAATTCATTATAGCCCCATAATTAACGTCGATGTACTATAAAATCATTCACTCCTTTTTCATTTCGTTTTACGGTAGATGATTGAATCCATGGAAATCACGATGCTGTCATTACTAGGACCCCTCCTTGTTTGTGAATGGGGCATTTCCAGTATACAAGAAGCGCTCTTAACAAGTGTATGTATTAAACTGTAGCAAAATTGAAACATGGACTCGTTCAGATTATCATGGTGTGATAAGTTAACAATATGGTATAACGACTACCTTGTAGATTGTCTTTCTTGGCTACGCTATTGGTTCACCTTGCTTTGGTTGGGTGAGCGATCATTATGGCAGAAAAGTGGTATTTGAACTTGCATAGCTTCATCAAGGCCACGGTCTTATGACAGTTATCATCAGAATATTTACTGATCCCAATGACTCTGATTTAATATTTTGTTATAAAAGGGTCTTACTATAGCGGTTATATGCACGTCCTATTTTGGATTAATATCAGCTGCCGCTGGTGGCCTCGTTATGACACTACTGTTAAGATCCCTTGCTGGTATTGGTGTTGGTGGAATCGCGCAATGGTATGCTCTAGTACTGTATATATATATTAATGCTCGTTTTAATTTTTGAGAATAAAACCAATCGTCATGGTACTAAAGCAACATAGCTTATCTTGTATTCTTGACATCGTAATAGAGACAGTAGTCATCTTACAGTATTTGTGTATTAATTACTATTGCTGCATAACATCGAAAAAGGTCTCTTCTAACTAAAGTGTCTTGCGTTGCAATGTAATTAATTTCGCAGTGTTACAATGCTAACTGAGTTAGTGCCATCCAAGACTAGAGCTAAATCAATCATATCGCTGCAGGTAAGTACTTACTATATATGCTATACACAAGATTGACTGAATATTCAAATTGCTTCAACTCTATTTCCTTAGGTATTTGTATTTATTGGCATGTCTTTTGAAGGTTTATTAGCTTATCTACTTCTTGTCCCGCTGGGTTGGCGCATGCTTCTAGTGATTTCAACAGTCCCTTTGCTTGCTTTCTTACTACTTAGTCCGGTAAAAGCTAGTAGTTAGGGCTTGGCAGATATTGTTGTTAATGTTCATTTTGATAATGAAACAAATTGACGTAACATTTTTTATTAATAGAGGCTTGTAGAGTCTCCTCGGTTTTTACTTTTAACTGGTAAACGAAAAGAAGCTACTGATATATTAGAAAAAGGTGCAAAGGCTAATAATAAGAGCATACCAGAGGGTATCTTAGTTGCCGATCTAGAGGTACCGAACGTACTAAATTACTCGATTAATCTTATAAATAGGCAATTGTCACATTTTGATACCTGTTATAGATTAATTAACAAGTGTATAGTTACTGTCACAGTTAATACTGTATGTCTTTGAATCATTTTTAGACCGACCGAGGACGATTTAAGGATTTATTCAGTCCTTCTTATAGAACTCTTACTTTTATGCTATGGTGGATTTGGTATAAAATAGTACATTTCTTGGTCTTCCGTTATCTAAATGATTCTAAAGTTGCTGAATTCTATTACTAATTTCAACAGGATAGCAAGTGTTACGCTGTATTATAGCACGATCCTCATGACTCCAGCGTTAACCAAAGTTACTAGATGCGGTAAAACAAACATTATTTAGTAGGATTCACATTTTAAATTTTATGTATGTCTGCTTCTATGCAGTATAAGGCAGCAGATGCATGCAACGTACTGTAGGCTTAGACCTGAATTGCACAATTCGTGTGCCAGAATTTCACATATTTAACCCGCCATAAATGTTTATAACGTTACTGTATGAACCTTTTGATCACCGATCAAGTACCTATTCCTTTGCTTCATTAGGCCACGGTGATGGAAATGAAATCGTTCACTGTCGTTGTAAGCAAGTTACTAACAGTGATATAGTAGCTATTATCATAGCAAGCATTGGAGAATTATTAGGTATTTTCGGTTTGAAACCTTTAAATTTGATATTTTTGATATAAACTTTGGAAGAAATAACCAGTCGTTACCCAAAGTGCGATTTCGTTATATTTATGCTGTTATTCGAAATGACTTAAAGGCGGCTTAGTAGCGTTTCTTCTCATTGATCGACTTGGACGTAAAAGGACGCTTGCTTTTGGATTTATCCTTGCGATGTTGTCTTATCTTTTATTAATAATATGCGCAGACAGGTGCTTAATAAACGTTCATTTTTTTATAGCTTTTATCAGTATCGTATAGTAACTTCTTAATATTAAAATATTTATTTGATGTACGCCATTGCTTACGTATTTTAACATTGAATGTCATTTTTTTTAAAGAAATTATAATAAAGAAAATAATATTTTACAGAACTACAAAGTATGGACTAACACTGTTTTCGCGATCATGTGGTTCTGGCTTAAGTCTTCTTTGTTATGTTTATTCTCCTGAGGTTAGTTCATTGATAAAGTAGACATGTAGAAGGTACCGCAATGGACTGAATCAAATTTTTTATTTCAGGTTTATCCCACAAAGTTCAGAGCAGTTGGAATTGGCACCGCTAATGCTGTCGGACGAATAGGAGCAATTTTATCACCGTTTATAGCTCAGGTTGGATAAATCAATATTTATGGAAGGATTGCTTTTAAAGCTGATGCAATTTTACCATCGATTTACGGTTAAAGCTAGCTGTAGTAGTTTTCATGCGAGGAACGACGTTAATGCTGCACTTGAATTTGTTTACTAAACGTCAAATTGTTGGGATTTTAAACGTCTAGGTACTATTTTCGGCATCTGATATTTTAGCTCTTGCAGTAGCTGCTGGTTTTGCATTGGTTGGTGCAATATGTAGCCTATTCCTGCCTTTAGAAACAAAAGGCCGTTTACTTCAGGTCAGCAATAACGTAAATTTTAATCTCTCAGAAATGAATATTATTTTCCAAATCGAATGAAATATTCTGACTAACAACATAACATCACATGATAGGATACGAATTAGTTTTTTGACAAAGGTCTTTGATCTTGGCTCATCACCAGTGGTGTCAAGAATGCCAGCTATATTTTATGATTCTCTGAACTGCCAATCAATCTACTTATTTATTAAAATGTTATATTACAAATTGTATAAATTTCTACTATTACAACGGTTTTTAATACTCAATCAGAAACTGACCTTCGATAACGACTTCTGTTGTAATTTACTTTTAGCTGCAGACTGATTTATCAATTAAAATATTGGTAATTTTATTGTTTGTCAACGTTTTATAATATATTTTCTGTTATGTCATATTACAATAATATCTTGTATGGTGGTGTGACGTTTGCTCAAGTACAATTTAGATTAGACTATGACCAACAGTACTATCTATGAAGTCAATAAAGTTTATTTATTTTGAATATTCTTCATATCATGCATATGTTTTGAACTGTGTAGTTTCTATCGATCCTTCCTGCTTATGGTATCGGAAATGGCTTCGCTGATTGCTATTGCCTCTTCTGGCTATCATACTATTTCAGTGTAGAATACGAACGAAGATATTATCCGTTAGCAATGATTATAATTATTAACGTTGTCCTTTATTTAAGTCTATATTAGTAATTACTACGCAGCACTATTAAGCTATTCTAACGTTGGGGTAACAGTATAACAGTAATATCGATATAAAATATATTTAAATTTTAGATAGTTGTCTTTATTCAAAAATACACACAATTATTTAGATTGATGCTGAGGCAATCCTTCAACTATAATTATAACATGTAATACAGTATAACTTAAAAACGAACAATACTTGCTACCACCAATGAAGTTTAGTGCGAAATTTATTTATTTTGATGATAACCAATGTTTTCGTAATTATGATTAGCAATCATCAAGATAATTGCGACAATAAGATTTTGATATATTTCTAACGTATAGAAATAGTCTATTTATTTGGATGATTTGGGTTAACAACAAGTAAGTATGATTAATTTCCACAGAAGTAGCCTCATTTTGCTTGCTATGATTATGATTAAGAATTCTTAAATTGTCATTTGACTTGCTAATACGGAGATAATTTTGAGTAAGAATTCTTAATTTTATTTTAATTGCCTTCAATTGCATAAAAATAGCCAGCTTATATTTACACTGATAAGCATAGGCATTCCCTAGTTTGTTATGTAATGCAGCGACTTGTGGATAATCGTGACCAAAAATTGATAATTGAATTCTGAGTGACTGGTTGTACATATAGATAGCCGCTTCGCTTTTACCCTGATCATAAAATACATTTCCCAGATTGTTATATAATGCAGCAACATCGGTATGATTGTGACTAAGCGCTGGCAATCGAATTTTGAGTGACTTCTCGTACATTGAAATAGCTTCTTCATGCTTGCTTTGATTCGCATAAACTAGACCAATGCTGTTATAAGACTTTGCGATGTCGAGATGATTGTGATCGAGGACAGACAATCTAATTTTGAGTGATTTCTTAAACATAAAAACAGCTTCTTCATACTTGCCTTGATAATAATATACAGCACCCATTCTGTCATATGATATAGCTACTTCGAGAGAGTTGTGGTTAGTGAAAGATAATTGAATTTTATGTGATTTTTCGTACATAGATATACCCTGCTCATGCTTTCCCGCCAAAGTATACACAACTCCCAGATTATTATACGAACTTGCAACATAGGGATGATTGTGATCAAGGACTGATAATCGAATTTTGAGTGATTTATCAAACATAGAAATTGCCTGTTCAAACTTTCCTCGATAAGCATATACAGTGCCCAGGTTGCAATATGAATGAGCGATATCAGGATGATCGTGATCAAGGAGTAATAATCGAATTTTGAGCGATTTCTCATGCATGGAAATAGCCTCATCTGACTTTCCCAGCATAAGATAATAATTTCCCAGATTGCTGTACGAATGGGCAACATCGGGATGATCATGACTAAGGACCAATAGTCGAATTTTGAGAGACTCTTTATGCATAAAAATAGCTTCTTCAAGCTTGTGTTGACGTCCATATAAATCTCCTAAAATGCTGTATGATCTGGCTACATCAGGATGATGGTAGCCAAGGGCTACCAATTGAATTTTAAGCGACTTATCGCTGATAGAAATAGCTTCTTCATATTTTCCCTGATTGTTATAGACAGAACAAATGTTGCTATATGATTTAGCAACATCGGGATGATAGCGACCAAGGGCTGATAGTCGAATTTTAAGTGATTTCTCAAATATAGACAAAGCCTCTTCATACTTGCATAAACAACTATATGCAGCTCCCATGTTGTTATACACTATAGCGATATCTGGATGACTGGGACCAAGAACTAATGATTGAATTTCCAGTGATTTCTGAAACATGGCAATAGCCCTGGTATACTGGCCTTGTAGATGATGAGCAGTTCCGATATTGCCGTATGAATGAGCAACATAAAGATGATTTACACTAAAATTTGACAAATTGATTTTAAGCGACTTCTTAAACATAGAAATAGCCTCTTCATACTTGCCCTGGTCACAACACGCACCTCCTATGTTGTTGTATAATTTGGCAAGATCGGGATGATTGTGATCAAGGACTGTCAATAAAATTTTGAGTGATTTCTTATACATGGAAATAGCTTCATCATGCTTGCCCTGATTACTGTATACCGCTCCCATGTTGTTATATGGTTCAGCAACAGCAAGGTAATTGTTACCACCAATTGACAATCGAATTTTGAGTGACTTTCTATACATAGTAATAGCTTCTTGATACTTTCCTACATGCACGTAAGCATGAGCAATACTGCTATATGTATTGGCCATAGTGGGATGATTGTGATCAAGGACCGACATTTGCATTTTGAGCGATTTCTCAAAGACAGAAATAGCTTCTTCGTACTTGCCTTGATCATTATACACATTTCCTAGATTAATATATATTGTGGCAATATCAGGATGATCATGGCCATGAGCTAATAACTGAATACTTAGTGACTTCTCGTACATAGAAATAGCCTCTTGATGTTTGTGCTGATAATAATACGTGATGCCTATGTTCATATATGTATCAGCAAGATCAAGATGATTATGACCAAAGACTGCTACTTTAATTTTAAGTGACTTCTGAAACATACGAATAGCCTCTTCGTGCTTGCCTTGACCACTATAGGCGAGACCAATGTTGTTATATGAACTAGCAACATCAGGATGATTGTGACCGAGGACTGACAATTGAATTTCAAGCGATTTCTTAAACATAGTAACAGCCTCTTCACGTTTACCTTGACGATAATACGCTTTTCCTAAATTGTTATATAAAATAGCAATATCCGAATGATGATGGCCAAGAACTGATAGTTGATTTTCGAGTGTCTTCTTATACGTAGAAATAGCTTCTTCATAATTTCCCTGATCAATATAACTAAGACCAATATTATTGTACGATTGGGCAACATCTGGATGTTTATGATCAAGGATTGATAATCTAATTTTGAGTGACTTTTCTTGCATAGAGATAGATTCATCATCCCTGCCCTGATATCTATGGATAAGACTCATGTTGTTATATGATGTGGCTATGTCAGGATGATTGCATTGCAGGACAGAATTTCGAATTTTGAGGGAGTTCTCAAGCATAGAAGTAGCTTCCATTTGCTTCCCCTGCATAAAGTATAAAACTCCCAGGTTGTTATATGCCGAGGCTATGGATGGATGATTGTGATCAAAGATTGATAGTTTAATTTGCAGTGACTTCTCAATCATGGAAATAGCTTCTTCATTCTTGGCTTGATTACGGTACACCACTGCTATATTATTATATAATTTTGCAACTAGGCTATGCTTTTCACCAAATATTAGCAATCGAATCTTGAGAGATTTCTTAAACATATCTATAGACTCTTCTAGTTTACCTTGATCAAGGTACAAAGCTCCCATACTACAATATGATATTGAAACATCGGGATGATTACAGCCATAGATCGACAACTGAATTTTGAGTGATTTCTCATACATAGAAAGAGCCACTTCATAATTGCCCTGATTTTGATAAACTATTCCGATGTTGTTGTATAATTTGGCAATTTGGGGATGATTATGCTGAAAGATTGACATTAAAATTTTGAGCGACTTTTCATACATAGAAATAGCATCTTCATTCTTCATCATTTGATTATACGCATTTCCTATATTGCAATATGACTTCGCAACTTCGGAGTGCATGTCACCAAGGACAGATAATTGAATTTCCAGTGACTTGTTAAACATAGAAATAGCCTCTTCATTTTTTTCTTGATCGACGAACACATTGCCCAGAGAGCTATAAGTTTTGGCTGTATCGGGATGTTTGTGACCAAGAGTCGATAATTGAATTTTGAGCGACTTCTCATACATAGAAATCGCCTCTTCATATTTATTCTGATCAGAAAAGATATTTCCAAGATGAAAATATGTTTTGGCAATATCGGGGTGATTATTCTCAAGAGCTGAGCATTGAATTTCGAGTGAATTTTCGTGCATGGCCATAGCTTCTTCGTGCTTGTACTGATGGGAAAATACATTTCCCATGTTATTATATAATTCGGCAACATAGAGATGATTGCGGCCAAGAATTGACACCTGAATTTTGAGTGACTTATGATACATGGAAATTGCTTCCTTGTACTTAGCCTGTTCGTCAAGAACATTTCCTAGATAGTTATATGTTTTAGCAGTATCAGGATGATTGTGATTCAAAACTGATAGCTGAATCTTGAGCGATTTTTCATGCATAGTATAAGCTTCTTCGTATTTAGCCTGATGGTAATACGTATTTCCCATACTGTTATAGGATTGGGCAATCTCGAGATGATTTCCTCCAAGCACTGACAATTGAATTTTAATTGACTTTTCATACATTGAAACAGCCTCTTCATACTTGCATTGATCATCAAAAACATTTCCTAAATAGTTATAGCTTTTTGCAACTTCGGAATAATTGTAATTTAGCACTGAAATTTGAGTTTTAAGCGATTTTTCATAGAAAGAGTCAGCCAGTTTATATTTACCAAGACAATAATCTACAACTTCCACCTCTTCGTACGAATTACTACCATATGAATTATCATTGCCCAAGTACCTTAACTTTTTGTCTAGTGATTTTATAAAATCATCTAATGCCCCTTTCCAATCTCTTTGCATTCGCTTAAATGTACCGTATCGGTCTAAACATCGAGCAATCACTATTTCGTTTTCCAGTTTTTGAGCTATATCTTGCGCTTGTTCAATCAATGGTTCAGCTTTCATCCATTCATTTTGCTGTAGATAGATGTCACTAGCACGTAAGCAAACGTCGATTTGAAATCGATGGAAATCGATGCTGCTTGTGGCCAAAGTTTGAACTTTATCCAAGACTAGCATATAGCAAGAAATCGCCTCATTAAGTTTGCCAAACTCATCATTTTCTTCGCCCGCCTTATAAAGTGAATTAATTTCTTCAGGGATACCAGCCATAGCAGATCGATTAGCCATACTTTAGAAATCTTATAAAAATAGATTAGTTCAATATCAGACAATTCACACATGTAACTTCGAAAAGTGTATATGAAAATTGTTATAAATCCCTCATAATTCTATTAGTAGTGATTGGTGTTACAATATACACAATTTAAATGTTTTGGATGATGTAAGAGAATACTAGTGGCCAGGCATTGATCTAAACGCCAAAGGGTTACAGTAAGAAGTGAATAAGCAAGTACATACTTGACGTATAAGGTCTATATCTCGTATAATGACATTGATATGTCTTAGATCCTAGCAAACTTATCTTAATAAATTAGAGTTAAAGTGTAACTGTAACGTACTGATAAGGTGCGTAATAGTTTACATTTAAATTTAAACAAGTTTCAAATTGCTGTGATGCGTGTAGGAATTGTAAGCTAGTCTAAGAGATGTGAGTTTCTTTCAAAATGTCTAAATATTATTTGTATTTTCGTATTAATTTACGAGATTAAAGATACAGCTGAATTCAAAAAAAAATTTAGCAAATTACTTTAGATCTTTGAAGGCTTTTTATAGTATGAGAATATAATTTACTAGACATCAAATTATCATGCAGGTTTAACATTTGAAAGCGTTCCTTGTTGGAGCAATAATAAATTGAAGAGATTTTGTAACGTGAGTCTGAAATTATTTATTTCCTCCTTAGTTTTATGAGAATTACTTCTGAATGCTACTAATTTGGATAGGGAAATACTTGAATAAAAAACAACAAAAATATAAAAAATATAAATATCTATACGGATACAGCCTCAATTCAAAAAGCTTTACCACTAAGAATACAAGATTTTTTTCATATCTGTATAGCTTCTAATTCAACGTAAAATTTAACCCGTCAGTATCAATTTGACATATGCATATATATATTCAAGATTGACGTGACTTACGATCTAAGATATAAATCAGATAGACAAATGAGGTAGATTTCTCTGCTTTTAGATCTACGAAAATGTTGTTCTTAACGTAATCTGTAAAACTTGTTATCCAATGATATTTCAAGTTTGTAATAATTAACTGGTAAGCTCTGCAACACTATACAATATAGTACTAGCTACAACGCTCGTTTTACGAACAAATAATTCAATGCTTAAATTATGTAGCTCAATTTTACAGTGATCAATGCTTAATATATTGCAATGTATATTTTATTTAATAGAGTTAATAGAGTTTTAGAAGAGTATTAGGATGAGTAAGAACGGGAGTAGTAGTCGGGTTTACTAATGTACACAGTAGATGGTGCACAATGTACTGAATATATGAACATATCATAATAGACCACAAGTTGTAACTTATATGGAAGGTAGTAGCATGGACTACAAAGTTTCTAGAAGTTAAGTAGTCCATGATAGTAAGTTCTTAATCAGCACTGTAGGGACACTGTACTACACTAATGATAGTGCTAAAAATGGCATTGAATTCTAGTGGCTGCGCATGGAAGTATGATTGTGACTGAAATAGACAGTTAGGCCCGCAGCGGGTGATTTTATTTTCTAAATGATTTTCCTTATTAAATTATAGAACTTTATTTTTAATTCTGTGTCCGGTAGAAATAAACTATTTAGCACTATATCAATAAGCAAATGTACTTAATATCAAGCCGCATGCTTTGAAAATGATCCAATTTTAATATCATTGCATCATATCCTACCTTTAGGACAAGTTTTTAATTAAGCGGAAATTTTTCCACTTTCTGACCCTATTTTAGAGGGCTTGAACACGAAGAACAGCAATAATTCAAAACGTCTATTCCTGATTTATTAATTAGCTAGTCCGGAATTCTCGAGTGTTAACAGATAGATATATTAATATCTCAAATTAGCTGTTTTACAGCGTTTGCTTGTCAAATTCTCTTTTCTCATATTTTCTAAAAATTTTAACTACCACAAAATCGGGGCTATGGTTGAAAAATTTAATTCAGTTATCTACGTTACGCTTTTAGTATCTGCAATTAGGCTGATGAGGGTATGAGTGAATTTTATCAGCTACTCTAGCTTATTATACAGCTCTAAAACACTCAATATAGAATTTTTAATTATTTCGTTACCTTTATTCGATATATAAATCTTCAAATCTTAACCGCCTAACGTCAGGACTTCCAGCACTTCACAACTTAGTTCTTCGCTATGATAAGATCAACTAATTCAGCTTTAGCATTTTAAAATTTCGATATTACTACATCGCAGTTCTATATTATATGCTAAATCGAGAGTAGCAATCATTACGTTGCTGTTGTTATAGAAACTGCCTTCGCACAGCTTCTACAATTACCGTGAATGTCCGTTCAACATACCTTCCGTATATTATATACTAATGTTGTATTAGCAAGATCGTTTAGCGATTGAGCGACGATCTGTTGAGCTAGACTAATTTATATCATTTAAATAAGACTAATGTATGCTATTTATATATTGGACAACCAGGATTTATAGATATAAAGTATACGCTTTTATAAAGTACTGTGGTACTGTCAATGAGTAATAATTAATATCAGAATCACAACAATCTACGGTATAAGTATTTTAAACTGATCAAAACATAAAAGTTTTCGCTTATTTCTATGTTGATAAATTTTACGCGTAGTACGCGTAAATATTTAGATTCTGTCTTCGAGGCGAATCTTTCACTACCGTAAAACGAACTGCTATCATTTACCATACGCTATTTTGTGAATTAAAGTCCTGTATTATATTGGAAGTTTCTCACTAAAATTCTATTTAAATTTAATTCTCACAAGATAACTGTCTCCGGAAGATGAATTTTAAATATTGCCATTATTAATGCGGAGTTTAAGAGTATTAGAGCAATAATTAATTAGAACAAAAATCGAATCAAAAGCTTCCTGAGGTCGAAAGAAGTTAAAGTTCCCTGCATGTTTATCTATGCAGTTCTAAAACATATTTCATTTAATCTTTTACCATCTATCAGACTTGGGTCACAGAATAGAATACATGTCCTCAATGTAATCAAGATACTTTACCATACGAACCAATCTGCTTTATTCAAGAATAATACTAGATGAAATTTGGACGGTTGGATTATTTCCATGCAGTAAGAATTTTCTAATATTTCAATCCTTCTTTTATCCGATATAGAACAGGATTCAAAGTTTAAGCTCTTTAATAATTAGAATTAAATAAAAATTTTTCACAACGGAGGCTGTCATCGAAAGAAGCAGCGCATAAGTAGATAAGGGTAAGGAAAAGTGGAACTCTGAAGGGTTATGGACCGACATCAAATTGTAATTAATGCCCAATCTTACGGTTTTATTCTTAACCGTAGATTACTATTTTATGTTTATCAACATAGGCAATAACAAAGGTAACGTAACCTTCGTCTTGAAATTTTGCATGATTGCTATTGCAATCTTCATCTTGATCCTGGCTCAATAAATAAAGTTCAATGAAGTTCTTATGAATACAGTACGCTGGCATCGAACATTCTTTTAAAGCCCTTCTGTCGAATATTACTCTGATAGTTTTAAACCATTTTAGAAATAAATATACTTCGATGGCTATAGGCTAACATCAAAAATGAACTATCAGGATGATCAAGGCTATTTGACGTTTCGCTGAGTAAACAAGTGCTATTTCGTTGCGCATGCTAGTAAATTCAAGGTTATTTATTCACCATTGGTGCCACTATATCGCTGCTGCAAGAATAATAATATCGCTCAGTCAATTACTACTAACATAAATAGCGTTCGACTTCATCAATGGACTGGACATCATTAATAATAGCCGAAATCAAGATCAACAGACTTAGTCGTTATCCATTTCTAATGCAGAAATATTGCTTTAGCTACTTTATACACTTGATTTAGAATATAAATTCACGATTAAACCTCTGTACTAGTCAACATCGTAATAAAATCGGAAAAAGTATAATTCGAACGATTCCAGTATTTATAAGGTACATAATGTCCAGCCACCTTAAGTTCATTCTTTATTACTTCATTTTTTTCCCTAACAATTCGAACCTGAGTATTTAATAGCTCTAGCCCATGTCTATATGGCACTCTGACATTTTAATTCTACTGGCAGATTTGCGAACCTATCTGACTCGGTTAATACTATAGGTATTGATTAAAATGAACCATTGCTATTGCTACAATTTAACTGTGAATAATAACAATGGTGCATTTCCTTGCAAGGTTGTTCATATCATTATATGATTACTAATGATAGTTAAGTTCCTTTGAACGGGTATATATTCTACACAAAGCAAGATATTGAAAGGAAATTCCCAGCCAGATTATTTCTTACTACTGTACGAATATATGCTTACACTTATGATGAAACTACTATACCTTAAACTAAAACTTGACTTATCCATATAAATAATGTGGTCGATAGGATAAATACAAATAGAAAAGAAAATACTTGTAAAATAATGATACCCATATCTGAAGCAGTCTTCCACTTTCCAACTGACCGCGATATCCAAAGTTATTAAAAGAAATGTTATTCTTCTTATTTTTTGGATCAAAAGTGGACAGGACTAGCGTAGATGTTTCAAATGGATGATGATGAATTTCAAATCGTAGTCGCTTCCTCGGATCAAATGAAATAGATTATGAAGATGGCAGAAAATGAAGGTTGGAATCCTGGATGTAAAGATGCAATGACTTTTTCAACTAGCTGATCCAATAGGCCAGTTTGTCGCCTTACTCAAACGGATAAGCTAGAGGTTGTCTTACAGTAATCAACTATGAAGATTTTGCATTCGATGAGCAATATATTTTGAAGAAGGAACACCGTGATAAATGCTATGGTATGAAGCTCTCTCAGCATGCACGGAAGTACTGGAAGAAATTTGAAAATTATAGACTCGAAGCAGTGCCTCAACAAGTCGTAACTATCAAAAGTATTTGGACCTTCAAATTTATCATCGTACTATGCGATATGCTGGAGTAGTAAGTAAGCCATATACTTATTGTAATGCTGTTATGGATGCTAAAAGCATCTCATTCGACAAATCGTTACAATATGATCGATGCCATTCGCCTAATCTTAGAAAGTATTTTCTAGTTGTGTGGATTAATCTAGTAACAGGTCGTAGCTTAGTCTATTTAGACGATGATCGAGTTATCCAACAATTTGATGCCATACGCAAAGGTATTGATAGCTATAAAATCGGAACTTTGTATGCAGAAAGTTTCCAAATGGCCGATAGCTTAATTCATACACTAGCAGGAACGTATGAAAATTGTAAAGTGGTCTTAGATGCACCAATACCGCAATAAGAATGCTATTAAACTTATTAAAACATTACAATTACAAGAAATATTTGAAACCATTAGAATGCATACTAACCAATTCCTTACATACGATTTGAATACAGTTTAAGGTCTTATCTGTTTGGAACTTGGATAAAGTTTAAATAGATCCAATTTATAGCTTACTAGCAAATCGTCATGTTGGATAATTCTACACTATACCTTGTAACTAAAAAATATGGGTTAAATTTTCGAAATAAATTGCCGTCGTTAGAGAACAGTGCTAAATGTTACACCTACTTATTGAGATTATCAATCTGTAATGTCTAGTAGGAAAAGATCAATAAAGTACTAGCGCGTAACATCGTCTCTATTTTCAGCCTTCATCTTCTTGGAAATGATCTAGAATGACTCCTACTCTCTCTTTAGGGCTATCTTTCTTGGCTTGTTGAAGATAAGTATCTCTTTCCGTCTTCCATTGTAAAATCTACTGGCGCAGCGTCAGCTGACAATTTTATTATTGTATGGCACTAAAGATCAAGAGATATTTAAAAGTAAAATAATTTGCTCCATTTGATAATGACGGCTATACTCCAATATAAGTAGGATATCAAGATTACCTGTGCTAAATGTAATTGTCGTTTATTTTAAAATTATTTGGACAATATAAAATGCACTATTGTAATTATAATATGCTCTTTACTGAACCATTGGCTAACATTAGAGAATGGTCATTATATATATATTATGTTATGTAAATGTAAACTTTGTCCCTTATGTTTTCCTCTTGATAACCAATCATCTGCCTATGTATATCCGCATATCATATGATATTAAAGTAAATTAGCCATTTGTTTAGCGCCTGACATTGTTACTACTCCTTGGTCACAGCATGATTATGATGGAAATGAGTCTTACCAGTAGGAGTACAGGATTCTTCTCAATCATTACTTTGTAGCTGCTCGATTCAAGGTCTTATTGTCACAGACTTTGCCGTCGCCCATTCCGAAACGAACGCAGAAAAATCCATCGTCGACTACAAATCGATTATTTATCGTCTTTATTTAGTGTGGAATACGAGACATACTCATTCACTGTAGATAAAAGTAATTCGCTACTTAAATCTGCTTTAATCGAAATTAAAATATTGTAGGTTAAATAAATTTTTTCAATCTGTTTTATATCAATGGTTAATACAGCATTTACCATACGATCAAAATGATGTTGAGCAACAAAATACACTGCATAAGCGAGCATTACCACTCTATCTTTAAAATTTTACAATGAAATAAAGTTCTTACCACAGTATATTCTACTGCTCAGCCCGTCCTACCATCAAAACGACTTGTTGTTCTTCAGTTTTATTAGGTTTCATCACAATAACCTAGCTTTTTTTAATTTAGGCTAAAACCTCCCCAAATAACAAAGCAAGATGGCTAGTAATGAATTTCAAATTGTAGTTGCTTCTTCGGACCAAGTGAAATGGATTATGAAGATGGTAGAAGATGAAGGCTGGAACCCTGGATGCAAAGATCCGATCACTTTTCAACTCTCTGATCCATTAGGCATCTTTGTTGGCTTACTCAACGGAGAAGTTATCGGCTGCGTAGCAGGAGTCCAGTATGAGGATTTTGGTTTTGGTGGGTTATTTATTATGATGAAAAAATATCGTGGTAAAGGCTATGGCATGAAGTTATTTCTGCATGCATTGAATCGTTTACGAAAATGTCCAAAAATTGGATTAGATGCAGTGCTTGAACAAGTCAGTAATTACCAAAATGCCGGTTTTCAAACTTTTCATCACACTATGCGATATATTGGAATAGTTAGTAAGCTAGATTTTCCGTGCAATCATATTGTCGATGCTAAAAGTGTCTCTTTCGACAAATTGCTACAATATGATCGATGTCATTCGCCTGGTCTTCGAAAGTGTTTTCTAGCAGCATGGATTAATCTAGGAACAGATCGTAGCTTAGTGTACTTAGATGATAATCAAAATATTCAAGGATTTGGTGCTATTCGTAAAGCTAATGATGGCTATAAAATCGGACCTTTGTACGCAGAAAGTTTCCAAATTGCCGAAAGTTTAATTCATGCGTTAGCAGGCACATTTGATAAATGCAAACTGGCCTTGGATGTACCCATACCTAATAAAAGTGCTGTAAAGCTTGCCGAGAAATTACAATTAAAGGGAGAATTTGAAACCGTTAGAATGTGTTATACTCAACCCTTTACATACGATTGGAACACGGTTTATGGTCTTACTTGCTTGGAACTTGGATAAGTTTAGATTAAGCTAAGGACACGAAGCTGTAATGTAACTTAGTATTGTGATTGTAGACTGTTAGCCATGTTTAGTATAATGTATGGTAGCGTAACTTCTATATTTATCCTAAGAGATATTTGGTAGCCATAACTATAGACTGTAGTGGCATAGACTCTATGCTAGAGTACAGATGACTATATACATTAAGGTGTTGAGTTACTAATAAGGTTATAGGTAAAAATAGAACTGTAAATCATATATTAGGATATGGTTACTTCATTGTACTTTGGCTGGTGTGACTAATGTCTACGTAAATACTATAGTCGTATCCATATCAATTAATGATGGTCCGCAGTAGAATTGTGTTACTAAGAATAATTTAAGTATGTGTAAAATAAGGTAACAGGTTGCCGTGCTGATTGTAGCTGCGAATGCTACGAAAAGTATAAAAACATGCAACTTTAGATTATTCAGTTAGTTCGTTCTAGAAGTCTTTAGTAGTAGTATTCGGCTAGAGTAGAGCTGTGTAGTTACTCTTTGTATAAGATTCAATAAAGCCCTTATTTTTCTAAAATTTGGAATTTCGTGATCGGTATATATCACAGAAGCGTACGAAGCTTGAAGTACTTGACTGCTAATGTATAACTGTACTTGTGGGTAATAAACTGTTTTCATGTAGTAGACTCATAAAATAGCTCACAATATTAGCGTGATGATATACAATCGCATATTCCATACCAGTAATCCCAATTTCCTCTTAATAAACGATACCATCATCTTGAATTAGCTAATACATGCTGTCGTCATATAAAGATCACAACTTTCATGATGATTACGACAGTATGAATTACCGGAAAAATTGATAGTACCTCAGATCTGCAACAATTTATTAAGATGCGATTGAAAATGCATTTATTACACTTTCATGAAGTAATTCTAATAAGTTGCATATATAATATTACATGCTTGACAAAATCATAGAAATTAACAACTCTTCACATTTGCCTCATATTCTTAAACTATACTTATTTATTATTGATTTTGGCAGTAGATTATAACCACTTTTCATGCAACAAGGTTGTAGTACAGCCCCAAATATATCTAAGACTATAATTATTAGATTGTACGAAAATTGATCAATTGTATGTGAGATTGTAAGATAATAAATTATAGTCTAATTGTAGATAGATAGTCTTTAGTAGTTGTTAGAACCTAACTTACGTAATAAAGTAAAATTATCAAGAATTGTAGAGCTCGCCTTATTTTTGAGAAGACCCTTTATAGCAAATGTAGCGTATACTGGTAAATATATTGATATCTATTTCGTCATTACTGCCGTAACTGACGAAATAGACTTCACCCAATTAAACAATTTAAGTATGTTTAACTTATTTAAATTCATTTTACCTACCTCAATCATTTTCCAAACCATACAATATGCATATAGTAGCTAATCGGCAGTATTTACTCAGACTTAACGAGTACATCAAAATCATTGACGAGAAACACATATTTCTGAAAATAGTTATGAAGTGACAAATTCTTATAAACATCAAACATCTTATCTTGACCACGAGCACAATATTAGAGAATATCAAACATTAAGATGATCTGTTCTAATAATTTTATTATAGTATAACTACATTTTAAATATAGAGTAAAATCTGGAATAATTAATATTAACCATTTTAAATTACTGTGCAAAAGGAGCCGTATAATAACTCATTATTTATATTATATTATCGTACAAGTCAAATTGGGTGATAAACAAGCTATTAGTCACTCTTATCTTTGCTAACTCGATAAATAACCTTAGCCTTCAATGTCTTTACAATGCTGTATACGCGCATTATCCATACCTTGACAAAATATGATCATGTTAAACATTTCTATCATTAAAGTACAAGCAGCATTTTTCATAAAATAGATCTACTGACTGTTACTGTAGGTATTTTTAAAATTAGTTTGTGTACCCATACGATTATTTATCCATCAGGCTATCATCTATTAGGTAGATTGTTAGACAAATCAACTTTCGTATATTAGGAGGATCTTTAGTGGCATGTAAAGCTATAAATTTTCAATAAATCGACGATAGGAGCCTCGCCAGTGTATAAAGTTCCAAATTTAAATACTTAGACTAGCTTTAACTTTTCTACTAATGCCTTTCCATGATTATTCGTTTCTGGAAAGTCGAGAGTAATCCTACAATCACTTTTGTGTTGACAAAGAGACTTTAACAAAATTTCTGCAATTTCTGGTGTTTCAGCGTAAAGTGGGCCTATACGATAACCATTAACACTTTTTCTAATTGCTTCGAAGCCTTTCACTGTATCTTTATCCATATAAGCTAAGCAATCTGTTGTTCCAGCATTGATCCTCCTGCTAAAAAGTGTTTTCTCTCATCTGCATAAAATCGTGCATCGTATTGCAGAATTTTATCGAATGGTAAACTACTAGCTGTACAAACGAAGGGACAAGATATTGTACTATTATCCACAGCTCTTGTATATCGAACATTGACATGAGCTATTTTAAAACCAGAATTCTGATATTTAGGTGCATGAATTAGTAGTCCATCGACTCGAACATTATATCCATTCAAGTAGTTCACTGAAAGTTGAAATATTCTCATGCCATGACCTTGACCACGATGTTCTTTGACAACAACATAGTATCCAATAATAGCAATATGATTAAATTTTATTCCAGCTACACAACACACCGGCTTACCATTGATAAGGCCAATAAAATATCCACTGGGATCAGCTTGTTGAAATGCGATTGCATCATTATCACCAGGATTCCATCCTTCTTTCCTAGCCATAGAAATGATCCATTCGACTTGATCGGACGAAGCTGATACTATCTCAAGATTGGAATTTTCTGCCATTTATAAATATCACATCAATCTAGTTATATAAATAGGAGAAATAATATCATAGTCCAAAGCTAGTTTGAACTTAACGTCTTCTTTGCTCCTTGTTTTATATTGTTAGAAAATCAGTCTTTAGTAGTATAAATGTTATTCACTGCTTGCCAGCTATCTTGCAATACTAGCAATTCTAATTTATATATTATTGGAGTGATTTCAATAGCGAGAGAACAATCCGTCAGATAAATGTCATTAATTTTGCCGCCCTTTCCAGCTGTGCTTTGGTCACTTGATCTTAACAACACGATTTAATGGCGTCAAAGTTAATGCAATCAATAGTCCGATAAGCTATGATTGATGCTTTAGAAAGAGACGACGCTTTGGCGGTCGCTGTCAGAACTCCTCCTTTTTTAGTTAATACTTGGTGATCCATGTCATCTAAGCATTGATAAATAAAACCTTATAGCAATACTGTGATCGCTAGCATAATAACTTCAAAATCTAGAATGTTTAGTAACATAAATTTAGTGGGACTTTGAAATTCCTTCAAATTTCGATGCTACAGTATGTGGCAAAATTGAATTATACGCGTAAATAAAAATTTTTGAACAGTAGTAACATAATCGTACCTGGCAAGATTAAAGCTAGCTCTTAAAGTATTTCCGATGCACAATCATTTGTAGCAAGTTACCATAAATGATTTGAAGCTCACACGATCACGATAAGATCTGCTATTAGTCGTTTATGTCAACCATTATCTCGTTTTTAATCAGAATATTCAAGTCAGGAGATTGATTTATAGGTATTTAATACTACGATACTAGGATACTATGCAGATATTACGTAAATTTCAATTTTTACCTGTTAATGCAGTTTCAGCGTGGAATATTTGTATACCAATAAATGTAGCAGCTTTATTAATACTATAAATTTCAACATCAGTCTGGTATGGTCTAGGGTAACCTCTACTCGCTAGTACTACTCCTACGACATAATCCGGATGCCATTCAACGATACGATTCAAGTTTTGCTTGATGCAATCTTCCAGAATATTGAACAAGTCGCTTTTCAGTAAGGGTAGTAAAACCTAAAGCAACATGACAGCGCTCTTCATACTAACGCCTATTCTTAGTATTTCTAGTTTATGAAAGAATAGCTGAATACAATTTATTTGCTAATACTATTGAAATGAAACCCAAATGGTCCTACCAGGCAATCAATCAGCCATTAGGCATGTACTGCTATTTCTTGGAGTTTTACCTGCGCTTCAGGATTACCCAATCTACAATTGAACTCTAATACTTTCGGACCATCATTTGTAAGCATTATGTCTACATACAAGATCCCGTCATATGGATGACCAAGGCTTTTCATTTTTGAAATGATTTTGAATATAATTTCTTCCCGGATACATCTGTCATCGTCATCTGAAATCTAATATCGGCATGTTACAAAAATTAGAAGGCTTTATTAATGGCTTGCTTACAGGATAATGGGCTTATTCTGGTTGCATTTTAGCATAATTATAGAAATTCATGTTAATATTACAACTTTCAAGTGTAGAGCTATCTTTGCAAAATTCATCTATGAATACTAACCTTAGTATATGGAGCAAATACCCTCATTCCTCCTGTAATTGGACCTAAATCGCGATCGTATAGTCTCTTATAATCGTGGATGTGTGGCATTATGCTGACATTAACCCCATCGCAGAAAGCTAGAACCTAATAAAAATCGTGCGCATATATTTAGCCTTTATTGCAATCTACGATCGGATGAGCCGTAAATCCTTCAGAAAGGGAAAAGCACAGCATATTTCTTGATTAATGACTAGCCCGTTACCGAGATTCATCTCCATGCAAGCATTCTTCAATAATCTTTTTCTCTCCAAATTTATTATTCTGTATGGAACAAGAATAGTCAAGACACTATTACCGTTGATAGTTTCGAGCTCGTTCAAGTAACTTGAAAGATAAAATCTACCGCAAAATGATAGCTGTAATACGTACTATTAAAATATCGATGATAGCTGTTTCCGCTTCTTCTTGACTACAACAAATAGCAATGCCTTTTCCAGCTGCAAGGCCATTTGCTTTAATAACGTAACGAGATTGTTGATGCTACAATTAAAAGAAAAAATAACTTGGATCATTTTGTGTGCTGTACCGCTTGTGGTGTTGTAATTAATCGCAATCTTCCTGAAGCGACAGAATTTAAAGTAAGTATGACTACTAGTGCGGCAATGGTCGTTTTTAAGTAAGTAATTTATGTGCATGAATAGTCTACTGTAAAGGTTAATTTAGTTAAAACTATCAACTGTGTATCTAATATTTCATCAGGTTCAGTTGATGAACATAATTAAATCCGTAATCCTATTAGTAAAAACCTAGGTACTGAATCTTAAATATCCAGTTAATTGCCTCATATAAAATGACACAAATATTTAGTATTAGCCTATAGATTTTGTAATTAATTCAAACAAGAATTAACTATAATGGAAACTACATGGATGATCAAGAACATACGCGTAAATTATTTATTACTGGATAGTACATTACATAAATCGTGACATAATCCTTTGAGACAGACTAATGAAAACGTGAGTAATTCCGCTGAATTTACGCTATGAACTGACAGTTCATGTAGAATATCTATTTATTGTATCTTCTTCGATTAAGCTATTTCTAAGTGGTTATTCCTGTCATGGCTTAAATTGGTTTAATTTCTGCTGCCTTTCAGTCGGACTACTAGACATTAGATAATTACTAATTCATATATCTAAATTTGATCTCTTGCCCAGTTACTCTTCATTTTTGCAGATAATAATAGCAATGGAACTTATGATGCTTTCCTTGCTTTCTAAACTCAAAATATTATCACCTTTGTCGGTTTGGGATTGGATTCCTTTCTTTCAGATGGACGTACGATAATTATGGTCGAAAACTTGTACGTGTATTTAGTCAATCAGAGTGTCCAAATAGTCTTTCAATCTAGGATTTTGATCACTTTTAACTACTCATTTTCTATCGTATGGAATTTTGATGGCAATTTTATGTAATTGTTCCTTAATGGCGTTCTCAACAGCCTCTAATGGCAAGGCTATAATGTTAATATTTCAATTTATGATCGGACTCATTGTAGATAGCATCGCTTATTGCAAACGATTAAATAGCTTCAAGGTTTGAGCATTATTAATTAGAATTTTTATTTTCAAACATTGTTTTTACTGATGATATTATGAAGTGCTACTATAAATATATCATATTTTCGAGCCGTTTAATTTTGGGAATTTGAGGAAGGAATATCTGAACCGCGATCTTATAGCAGAATAGGAGAGTGAAATAGCGATAAATATGGAGCTGACAATTAAAAATAAAAATGTAAATACTGAAATATCATTAATCGCTTGCTTATTTATAGGCTGAGATCTATAGAAAAATACAATCAGTAAATAGCATACTGAGAGCTATGAAGTCAACATAGAGATTTAATAATGATTAACCACTGATGATCATTTAATTCAGCGATTGCATTAATTATAGATATTATTCAAAATTTAAAATGGAACTTAAAATTTAAGTATCAATAATTCAAATCACAAATATCCATCTACGGGTAGAGTAAATTTTAATTGTTATTGCGAATAATTTTTAAACTGCAGCTAAATCAATCTCTACAATTACAAAGCAATCCTTTCTTATTGAGATTCGGGATAATAAGTCGCTACTATGTATAGTTAATCAGCCTGGAACTTATTTTTCTTAATTCCTTACAATTATTATCGCGGTAATAATAAGCTAGAATATTTGCACATTTAAAATTAGAAATGAATGAAAATATCGTAAACAATGTACGGCAAAGTTACGATAGTAACGATGTATATTTTTGCACTAATGTGGTGGCAGGCTCATATTTTATGGTATCGTTATTGCTTACTAAATAAGACTTGGTGAGCGCAATGCGTGGGGATATATAGAAACATTGAATTTTAATTGGTAGACAGATATTAATAGCATGCAAAATTTCACCATCCCAGTTTTAAATAATTGATCGATTTATCTTAAAAGATCAAGACAATAGGCCTGGCTTTTCATGGTAATAATTTATTTCATAACTTCCGTTTAAAGTACACACTATAAAGTAATTCTCATTATCACAAGGCTAACAACAAATTTTAATTATATCTGCTTTGATTCATATTGTCATACTCCATTGCATTTGGGAAACAAAATTTCAGCGTTATCATTTCAAGCAACTCAATTGAAGTACACCCAAAATCCTATTAAGAAGTAAACGAAATTACGATACTTCACTATAGAAACGATTGGACCTGAATGGATTTCTAGGCTTAATGTAGTTCCAAAATACGGAAGCAACGACTACAATAGCGAGACAAGTAATCAGAGTAATGCCCATAATCACTGCTGGTGACACAAAATTAATTCTTCCATAATTAGGAATTTTCCGACATGGTATGTGAGCGAAATTTGCCAATTGGTTTGGTATATCCAAATAGCTTAAATATGCAGGAGTGCATGTAGGATCTTGACAATGATTTTGGTAACCGCAGTCGCATTCCTCACCTTCATCGATTATTCCATTGCCACATACAGGGTAGTACTGATCCACAAAACAACTTTGCTGACTTCTTGCTTTATTCAGTAAGGTGTGATAAATTGATTGCCGACTACACGGGGAGAATAATAGATTATTTCTTTGCTTTCCGCTTGTAACCGTAGAATGCATTAAATAATCTCCATGACTTCCTCCAGGAGAGCATCGATGGCTAGCATTATCATGATTCGCACCAAATATGTGGCCCATTTCATGAGCCATGATTAACAGTCTTATTGGGTAGATTAAGGAGCTTCGATAACGAGAGATAGACATTAGACCAACATTAGAGCTAGATCGGAGGTGATTGTATTGATAATGATATCGTGTGCATACACCCTGATCTGCTTCATAACCGCTACTGGCTATTCCAGTTACTTTTAGAGTAAACTGATGATCGATTAGTAGAAACGCCATACAGTACGAGCTGTAATTATAAAGAGCTGTCCAGTTGCCGAAGTAATATTTTGGATCATCTATATTATCTAAACGACTGAAATTTCTCTTAGCTGAAAAACTTTGTACAGCAAAGCCAATTCCATCCGCTTTGCCATCGCCGTTAAAATCTGTGCGTCGATAGATCAGGTTAACACCTTGCAATAACACAGAAGCACCAATCAAAGCATGAAATTGGTCCCCATATCGTTGGACAACACGATGATCAATTTCAATACGAGCTAAACAGGTCGTTTTATTTGTATCTTTTTTAGTTTGTTCCGAAAATTGTTTCTTACGCAGAAGATGACTATACAAATTTGAGGAAGAAAATGACTCTAATGGATCGAAAAGCCATGGTCCGCTTTCTGCTTCTCCACGTCCCTTCCTTGATCGATGTTGAATATCAACATCTCGGTAGATAATAAACGAATTACGATCGATGAGATTCCTGATATAAAATAGACTGTATTCAATGTAATATTTAATTTTGTTGTGGATAAATACACCTTGAAATTGACCGGATGGATAAATGTAACCGTAGGCCTCCGATGTTGGATAAGATTCGACAAATCCCTGTACAAGATGGTGGTGATCGAATAATTTAACAGAATTTGGATCTAAGTCAAGAATGAAATTATCATGATAAAGAAGTGGTTGACTACGTAGAACTAATGGGAAAGTTTTTTTATAGGCATGAACTTGAATTCGGAAGCGATATGCAAGATTAGTTTTAATATCGGAAGTATTGGTCGCCACTTTAGAATACCCAGAAAATTCTGCATATTCGTAATTTTTAAGATATAGTATAGATGATTGCCTTTGCTGCCATTGTAATGCAAGTGTAAACGATTGGATATCAAATACACAAACTAGTAACAAAGTGACAATAAATCTGGCTGATGGCATAATCAGGTTGGAATATCTTCTAGGAATATTTTACGCTAATTTTTTGACCACAATTCTATTTAAAACTGGCTAATTTTACTTGGGAAATCTCGTGCGACGACAGTAATCTATTCGAATTTCAAAAATGTTTAAATGAATTGGAAACTAGATGTCGATTGAGTGGGAACGGCTTATTCTTAAATGAATCCATTGATATCATATGAACTTTTCTTCAATAACAATTATTGCATAATTAATACCAATGTAATATGACGAGATTGAGGGTCAATATGGATTCTTTTCATAGTCGTGAATTGAGAATTAGATAGAAAGTAATAGAGGAACTGATAATTATGATCATTGTTTTCAGTTTATAGCAGTCAGCATCATTGATTGCTATACAGTAGGCGGGTAAAACGAATAATTTAAGATGGAACTAATTTCAAGGAAAAATAAGGCTTATGTTACAGTAGGCTGGAAACAGAGTCTTCCTTGCTTCTTACGTACGATATCATATCAGTACCATATAAAAGTAACCATAACATACATAAAATACTTCATTAATATAGCACTACTTAACGTAAGTTATGTAAAAAGAAGATACAAGAAGAAATATGACTAAACAAACAAATCTATTTACGCCTGCACAGTATTAGAAAATTATTTAGAATTTCCATTAAAGATGCAAGCATTAACCAATGAATTATTTATTTTAATATACTTCTTGTTATGATTTGAGAAATTTTGTTCTTTACACGCGTAGTTTGGTTCATTTCCATACCTAACAATTTTAATCTTGGTACGTTTCCTCTTAATATTTAACTTTTATACAGTCTAGTACCTACACAGTTTACGACGTCAATCACAGTATACTTTCTCTTCATCGTTAATTATTGTGTGGCACTTCAGTATATTAAAATGCTGATATTATTCATTCTCATGAAGATATAAATATATGAAAAGGATGTAAAATTAACGAAATATTAATTATGAGCACTAGGAATTTGTATGAAGGACTCATTGGATGCAAAATGTGTATTAAAGCTTTACACCAGATGCCATCTCATTCATCCTGTGAAAAATACCCAATGTTTTGTCGTTAATTATCATTATTTGTTAAGTTTAGGTCTCTTCACTTTTCCACATAAGTAGCCAATCTTATGATTTATTGATTTGCGGAACCAATCTTGAGATAATTTATTTAGTTTCATGCCCTTCGTCGAGATTGCTTTGAGATCTTGTGCAACTAGATAAAGTTAAAAAATTTGCTATTCAAATCTTTCAAATAGAAACTTGAGATACCGGGAGCAATCGAAGTTATCAATAAGAGTAAAAAATGATTTGGTACAATCTTTTTAAGTTGTTTGGATTGTAGCTAAATTTGTGTTGTCTAAATTAAGAACTTATGAGATATTCTAACGGTAAAATTCTACCTTATGAAACTGCAGATTTATCATACTGTAAGTAGTATTAATTTCTATAACTTGATAGGGTACTGTGACTAATCATTCTTTAAAGTGTTAAAATTGTGCTACCGAAAGACCGGTTTCTGTTCAATAGTAATGGAAAATTGATCAAACAAAGAGGTGTGAATAAAAGTTTCGAGAAAATAACAATTGATTCCAATGCTGCTTCAGTTCTAATAAATGGAGAGTTTATAGAGCTAAGTAAATAAATAAATTTTCTCTGTCCCAATGCCATAATATGTTCATGTTTATAGAAAGCGTTTTTGAATTTTGGACCTTTCGCACTTAGTCTTCATTATGTTGTTTATGTATGTACTCCATCTTCAGGGGTAATTTATTATAGAATAGCAAATAGCTAATTATAAATATATACTTAGAACAAAAAACTGGAGTAGATTTTCATATTACTTAACAAAGGCATCATCTTTCTTTTTATACGTGTTAAAATACTTTTCGTTGTAAATTATGAAGGCATGAAAACATAGTTTAATTAAGAGTGCAGATTGTTTCTATCTCATATTTCATATTCAACTATAGGACGTTATTATGCTAGGTGATGCTTACATAGTTAGGAATAAATTTACTCGTTTCTCCTACTCCTATTACATTTCCTTGTTGTAATTTGGTATTATTTACAGTATATGTTGTATACTCTAACTTAGCACTGTTGCGAATACTCACGGATCTCAACCTGCTGCACAAGATTAGATAGAATAACTGTATTCGGTACTTGTTATCATAAGAGAACTATGTCTAGTCAGGTGATCTGACTTATCTGTATCCAACCATTAGCCGAAAGACTACACATAAATGTGCACATCGTGCAATCAGTCATTCAAGGGTTCTAGTTTCTAAAAGTACGCTCTAGGCTACGAGTAGCGAAGTTCTTGGAATACCTATTTGAGTCTTTACTTGATTAATTCGACATCAAGTCATATATACATATATTCATCAAGAACTACAAATACAACAATCCTAAACATCGAAATTTTATCAGGAGAAAAAATAATGAGACCATAAGTAGTAAATTGAACAACAGGATTATAGTCTATGGGTTCTTAATCAATACTTACTTAATGAAGGCAAATAGTTCTACACTGCATCTTATCACTCTATTCCTAACAACTAAATACTGCAATTAGATGAAACTTTGACAACAAGCTTACTGTAAGGTAAACCCTTCCCAACATCTACTCTGCCTACAACTCTTAGTACTGGCGATCTCTCCGTTATCAGGAGGTTATAGTAAACTGTAGTTCTACCTAGACAAGAGCTGAGCGCAAACTTTACTAAAAAATGGTTCGATATTTCGTGAATCTATTGGAATATTTACTCATTATAAACACATATGTATTATTATAAAACTATGCAGTCATCTATACAAGTATGTAAAAAATCAAATAATGGTGCTGCATTATAAATTATCTATCAAAATTAAGATATATATTTGTTTACGAAAATCTCTTCGCGTCAATATTACAGTACAAACTGGTCTTTAGATAGCAATCTTAGTAACAAGTACGTCGTAGTCTGCCAAGTGGCACATGATCCTTGATGCTTAGATTATAGAATGCGAATTTTTCAGTGATTGAGCGATTAGAAACTAATTATTGCTACAGCAAACTCGCCTTATTGTCAGCTTTATGGTAAATATTACTCCAATTGGTTAAATAGCTTACCTTGCTACTTAGCATGTAGCGTTGGAACAAAAGCAAGTATTATGTCTATCTTTTGATGCTATTAATTATTATTGATCGCTATCTTGATATCGTTTATCTGCTTTCTGCATACAAATTCATCATTAAATAGGCTAATATTCTTGCTATCATTTTTTGGTCCGTTGCATGCTTATTTGGTATTCGCGATTCTATCTTGATACCGGAATTTGTATGCCCAATAATTTTATTAATATGTATTATCGGATATGGCTACTGGCCTTTGCGATAGCTACGAGGTTTGCTGGCTTGTTACGTTTGGCCTTTACATTAACATAGTAATAGCCACTCAAAAATTCAACCGCAAAATTCGTATATCAGTAATTATTAACAAAAACGTATGGCTATGCTCTTTTCTATATTCTACTAAAAGATTTAATATCATGGCTGTCATTCTATTTCACAATTTATGCTGCTAAGGTAAAAAGGTGCAAGCAATGCTTTCGAATATTAGTTTATCGTTATCATCGCATTACCGCTGAACTCTTCAATCAATCCCTTTCTTTATAATTTTACCAATACCGAAATGCTATACGCTATTATTGGATTTCTAGAAATGCTGTCGCAACATTTTTTAGATAAATTACTACTACCAACAATACTGAATGCCTCGATTACACTTCACTTAAAATGCAGTCAAAAAAGAAGAAATTCTGATTCGCCTTCAGCAAAGCCAGGATGGACAATCCTTTCGGAGATTTTATTTATGCAATGACGATTCTTTTAAATATGAGGATTTTAACATGATCGCTAATACCAATGAAAGCAATTACTAAGAATTTCTTTAAAATTCTAACGGTTCTAATAAAATAATGCTAAATTAATTTAAATCTACAAATTAATAGCTTACATCGAACTATTGAGCTTTGCTTTTATATGCAATTATGCTTCGATTGTCCTGCGTCTAATTACACTACCAAAGCAAAATCAGAATGTAATTTTGAAATAACTTATCTTCAAAATGCGTAGACTCATTCAGTGTTATGTGCATTATTAGCTAAGCGATATGATAATTCATTACTTTCGCCTACATATTCCATAGAATTTTCAAATCCATAATACTTCTCATTTCGATAGGCGCAATTTGGTACCCCCTGTGTCATCCATAGCTTATTACAAAACTTTAACTTTTTACAAGATTGATTTTTTATCTGGAGAAAATTTAGAACATCGTCTATGTTCGAACATTTTACCGATTGCTATGTTCGCTCATACATAGTATTAAAATTCATCTATTTAAATGACCTTGTTTCAATTGTGCAGCTTACAGATATGCCTATATATCTATAAACTAAAATTGTAGAGGTAATCATGTTTTTTCACTTTTATAACTTAGAAAAAAATCTATTCATATGATGAATTCAAATTCTTACCGGTCTGTATTTGTAGGAATAATTAATTCTCCGTTCATGTGTGCATAATTTCCGATATACCTTAATATATAAGGTAGATTATATTCTATGTGATCATATTTTCTCATTATCACTGTGCATAGACTTCAAAATTATTTATAGGATGCATATGAATTGGCACCAGTACCGATTGCACAAATAATTAATCAAGCGTTTAATTTATATCTTACTGATATGCTAACTACGTCAAGCTCAATAAACTAAATTATTCATTATAGTTAATCTGATAACAGAATAATAACCTTTTTATTAGCTCGTTAGTTAACGTCTTATACCATTTTCTGCTCTTTACTTACATCAAGACTATCTATCTCTGACCTACTACTAGTTGCAACTTATCTGCTTTACACTCTGTTAACACATAATTTATACTAATATTACATATGGATAATGTTTCTTTATTTTGAAGGATATTGATAACAATTAAATTGAATTTCAGTAAGTGAATATAAAGGATGTTTATTAAAAGCGTGACTGATTCATGAAATCTGTCTTACGGGATTTAGCAGGAGCTGAACATCAGTATAGGAAAATTGAATATTGCATTTGATAACTTTATGGCAAAGGTTTGTACTTGGAAACAAACAGATAGCTTTAAGACAAATATAGCTTCCTGGAATTAAGCATGTGCTTTATTCAACTGTAGAACGATTCATAAGGTAACATATTTAAGATTAGATTAATTTTAATCATAATTTATTGTAATTCAGTGCTACTTAACCACAGTACTACAAGTGGAATCAGAGATGATTTCGCGAACTACATTAGATAAACATTAGAATCTTCGAGCCTGACGGTATCTAAATATGCCAACACATTTAAAACATTTGCGTTTGTGATACAATGTTATTCAGAGCTACAGCTTCATTTTGAGGATCTTTTATTCTTGAAATAAAGAAGATAAAGCCTGGTAAAGTTAATCCTTGACAGGATATAGACACAATATATAAAATCCCAAAGAATCTTCTTGCACTTTCTGGATATCTTATGTTAGTCAATGCCAAAGTTAGCCATGTTAATGATAAAATGATCATCAGTATTATGATCGTTTTCAAGAACCTAGGAATATCGTTGCTATGACCCATTTTGAACAGTCTTCGAAGTCGGAATAAAAATAGCAATGCAATGATCAATATAAAGCCAATGAAACAGTACATTGGATAAGTAAAGAACCAACTGGCATGATAAGGATTCATCCAACAACTGAAAATAATAAATGTAAAGTAATTTTAATAGTAAAATAATCAAAATTACTGAATAAAGCATGAAAGCTGACGCAATATGTCTCCATTTAAATAAGAAGACATCAACAATATTAATTAAACATCTCATCAATTGATGTAAAGAATTACATAGAACAATTTCTTTTAAGATTTAATGAGTATAAATAGCCACAGAGCTAAATGAAAGTATATAATAAAACAAGAATTTTCTATGTAAGTGTTGCTTACAATCCTGCATAATTACGGCCATAAATTTGGGCTTTACTAGCTGCTACAGAAATTCCAGTTACCAAAGTAGGTACACCTTTAAAACAATCATTTAAATAATTTATGATATCCCGTTAAATATTTAGGATATGATGGAGTAGGTTAAGGCTGAATAAATAATTACCCTAAATTTAGTGTAATGTTGTAATGTAATGATTACTAAACGGCTTCAGTTTAACATTGTATCAACGCAATAATGTATGCTTATGTTGATGTTTAAGTATTAGCAGTATGACTGAAGAAATTTGCAAAAAATTTGATACATCAGATGAACACATGTTAAGTTGGCTACCATTTAAATTTGAATACCTAACAATTTGAAATATCCTCGTGAATTTTAAGATTATACTGTTTAATTTGCAAATTAGGTACGCAAGCTATTAAGATAACTGTTTTCATGGTCTTAGTAGAGTGTGACTTAATGCGTTTATCTCTTTCGTAGCATGAGAACTTATTACAATTTTCCTATAAGCTCATTTTGGCTATTGAGATTATGAAAAAGATCGAGTGCCAAAATGTTAAGTAGGATCTTCTCGTTAATATAATACTTTTAGTATCAAATTAATCTAAAAGATTTTATAATTCGAATGAAGATTTCATTTTTTTCTAAATAATTCAAATCAGTGCAGTGCGATCAGTAACAAAATTTTAGGATTTTCTACCGTCAGTCATTTCATAAATCTTTTATTCTTGATTTCAGCTACTGCATAAATCAATTAGAAAATGCTTTCATAACATGATTATTTTCGTTTATTTAAGGCAATTAATTTGATAGTTTAACATTCAAGGAACGAATAATTCTTATGCTTGATACGGAAATTCATGAAATTTAAATCTATATTGCGAAAGAATGCAATGATTTCTGCTAATTGTAGTAGTACCGTAGGTGGCTAACAGTAACTAGACGGCACACTTATACTGTTTCTAGATTGAAAATGGGATTCTCCATTCAAGGCCATATCTGATAGCCAAATACAATATTATGTAGACTGTCTTGCATATAAGAGTTAAAGTATAATTATCTGGTTTATCTTAGTCAGGTGCATAATAGAGCTTTTACAGTCTTGAACAAGTATATCTACTATAGAGTGGAAGCATTTATTTGTGTAGTTTGTATAGAAGTGATTCGTACGCAAATTCATCTAAGTGGCATTGTCTGCTTTATCTAATTCGTTTTCAACTGTTCTTATAAGAAGCAAAAATCAGAATTCTTTTTCGACAGACACACGTAGCTGTAAATGTTATTATTCAAGGCTATTTTTTCAGTGTTGACCTTTAAATTAGGGAATTACTGAATTTTGTTAACTCAAACATTAGGTTACGTAGGCGAACTAACGGTAATAGCTGGAGATTATTACACAGTCATTACATAGAACAGAATTAAAATCAGTTCGATTTGTCTAAATGGAAATCAAATCTTGGTGATTTTATGACAACTTACCATAGGCAATGGTGACTGCAAGTAGCCGCCATTTTGTAATGTTTACGAATTTTATATCGGAAGAGGCTTTAAGAAGTTCAAAATAGGCGTAAACTGTAGTAGTAGCCATCCAAAGAATTTTTGAAAACATGAATAAATAGACGAGGATCGATATAATCTTGCATAAGATTTCATTATTGGTGGCTCGTTGAACACCATATTGCAGCGAACAGACAACAGCCATGGCAATATATAGATTAATAATCATGAATTTGCCCTCTCCAATTTGTATTTTGCTACATAATAGACAAATACTGCTAGTTATTAATGCATAAAATACAGAACTTAAAAAATCAATATCGCAGTGTTTACAATTTGAGCGTAGATAATGAATAAGATACTGATATTGAAAATTTGAAATTTTACAATTACTGTTGCTTTTAGTATTAGTAATTCAACTATTTTCAAAAATTGCGAGACCTACAATAATAGCCCATTTAAATTTCAGTAATGGTATTTATGCACGAAATTATCGTAGCTTATACGTAAGTTTAGTAGCCTCTTCTATGTAATTTTGTCTCTAATCATTTATTATGAGATCGTATTTCGACGTTTCGATATTTCAGCTACCGGCTTAGTATTAACTAAAACGGTGCAGCTATTTTATAGCAAACGTTCAGTATCTGCTACTAAAAGTCTATGTTCTGAGTTTGTGACTGATAAGAGAAGATTTAGTACTCCAATAAATGTAGGAAATATATAATATGAACGAGAACCGATACGAAATCGGTCATTTTGCAAACTGCCAACGAGAACCGATTTTGCATCGGTTCTTGTTCATATATACTATGATAGTCCGAATGTAGCGAATGATTTAGCATTGCAGATAGTATTGTAGCTTATATATAAGATTAACCGCCTCTTCCAATGTAGCTTTGTCCCGAATCGCTTTAATGTGCATTTTAAGTAGTCATTTACTGATATTCTGAAACTTTACCAACAGCTAAACAATAATCATAATAGTACAGCTATTATAGCAGACGTTCAGCATATGCAACAATAATTGCATGTTATAAGGTCATGACTGTTACAAATTTTGCTCACCACTCGAACGAGGAAAATGTTGGTAATCTAACTATTAGAGAGAAGGATTAAAGATAGTACAACTTAATCTATGTATACTCAAATATTTATATTGTCTAATAATAACTACTATTTACTTATATACCCGTATTACGGTAGCTCTATTTTTAGAACTTTACTATAATATTATTCACTAATTGAAACTTAATAGAGTCTGGTCATCAAATTATCGTGGGCAGACGCCTGCAATACTAGTTGCAAGTTGCTATTTTTTACAAGAACAATCCAAGAATGCTCACGAGTTACTAACTTCATCCTTTATTTCTTGCTTAACAAGTTCTTTATATAATAGCCCATACTTAAGAACTGTCCCTAAGAGCAAATAAAGTCCATGCTTGATATGCTAAGCGAAGAATTTATGATACTGTACATTTCTTTACGATAATAGTGTAATAAAGTAGGTATGTCAATACTAGATAAGATGGTATGTCAATACTACATAAGATGGTATCCGTACTTATTAATACGAGTACGTACCACAGTCGGCCAATAATTATAACATACTGATAACTATGCTTGCTCACGGAATCGTAATACAAGTAAAGGTTCCTTATAACTTTGTTAGATCGTATAGTAATGATCTTGTAATTTAGCAATTAAAATCTAAAATCTACTTAAGAGCAGGTCAAACGTAACTCAGGGTGTTTTTTGTGCAGTAAGAAATTTCATATGTAATGGATGATAAAGATTACTATTCTTAAACTTAAATACTACAATTACGACAGTGTTATGTACTGTATTAGAGTAGAAATATCTATGTTAGGATAATTCTGTTAGCTTATCCTTATTTAGTTAACTTTTAATTTGGATATACTATGTTTCAATATAGCACTGACTTTTTATGACAGTGACACTTTGTTACGGAGCCATGCTTCGAAATATTAATTGCTATGTTATTTAAAATATCTCATTTAAATTATTGTTTGCTCCAGTAGCTTATTAGATATTAATGTTTATTAATAAGCACTTATTATAGCCAAGGTATCAGAAAGTTAAATATTGTTGACGTGTCAGAACTAACATACTTAGTCTGTCAACGTTAATTAATAACACCTTAAGTGTAAGATCAATTACTTTGTGGAGCCTTGAGGCTCTAGTTGCTATACTAGGATATGTATACTGTACAGTGTAAGCCGCTATTTCAAAAATATTCACAAGTGTACCATCGGCGAGACTATAAAAAGCGGAGCACTAGCTTAGCTTCTCAGTTTCAGTTAGTCATTTGCAGTATCTTTTGACTATTATTGCTAAGAATATTCTTACGTTTTTCTTTAGTACATTTTACGACTAAGGTTAACGAAAATAAAGTAAAGTATTTAAACCTATTACTCAATAGTAGCTTTTTTGTGTAGCTGAGAGTTAGTTCAACTACGATAGGTCCCTAAGTTAGTTAGGAACACAAGTACTAGTGAAGATAGTGTTTAAGACCCGGTTTCTTGTTACAAAGAAGATTTGTAACACACTTATACACATACTGAAATTAATAGTTATAATGGGGAATGCAAATCATCTACTTACAGTTCCAATCGTTGTGATTGTAATTTATTTATGGTAGATTGTAAATTATCGTAGAAATGTTCCGTGATAGGACATATCGTGATCTGACTATTTCTGTATTAGTCACCAGATGTCTATGTTCGTAAATACTGTTGTCTGCATTAAGGGAGCAGTAGCTAAAATTAATATCTAATTCAGTAAATGATTCCAAACTTAATCGTACTAACTATGACTCATAAGCTATTGAGGAATGGTATATAAATGCAGTATATCGTGTAATAAAGTGGATTCTTAAACTTAGCATTTAACGTAAAATATGAGGCGTATAAGTCTTTGTATAATCTGCTAGTAAAGCAAAAGTGTTTGTGATAGTGCAGATATCGTTCCTTGATACATGGTTCAAGGAATTGACTTATTGATCGTACACTACGTTTTCTTGTTGCAAAGCTGTTTTGTGACAACAATTAGAAATTGTTCTAAAACAATATTGATGTATTTACATGATTAAGTTAATGCTACGACCCGAGATAATATTTAAGATAAGAGAGATTGTAACTAAAAGACCATGTATAAGAACTTTTTTGTATACCTACTGCTGCTATGAACTCTAAATCAGGAATAGTAATATCGAAAAATAACTTTCTGCACAAGATTTTTCTTCATAAATAGGGTATTCTCATAAAGCAAAAGCAGTCGCAATTGTTGAGGAGGGTCATAGCTATGGCTTTTGACTTTGAATCTCAATTATATCCTATTCTTTCTTGTTATTACATTGGATTACTGTTATGATTCTGTATATTATATTTTATCGCGATCATATTTAGTACCAATATGTTTATGCATATCGCTATTTGGTGATCAATAATGGTAGGATTTTTCGCTTCGAAGAAGGCGAAATGTTATTTTCTAATTGCAATAGTCGTAAGTGGTGCAATCTCAAATAAGCTCAAGACTAAGATAATAGGACTGTACGTAAATAGATACAATGTAAGCTATATCGTAAGATTGCATAAGTGTCTTACTTAACGAAATTGGAGTACAAATACAAACATAATATGTTAAAATGACGTATCTATTCACTCTCAGTAACAGAAGCATAACAAAAGGAAATTTCTGTAATTAATCAATTAAGTCTTTATGGAATTAAAGATGCACAATTAAAACTAATCTAATCGGTTAAAATCACATTTACCATTTCGATCTCCAATAGATGAATGAAATAAGGATTGATGCTAACGACAAGCCACTGCAGATTTCTGTTATAAGCCTTATTGCATAGTTGTAACCCGTGACGGACCGAACTTTTCGTAATTTTTCGTAGTGATTTATAGCAGGATGTTTTGGGTATGTCGACTACAAAATATTGGATAGTTTAAGTAGCTCTTAAATAAATTTCCATTACTATAAGTTATAAATAATCGAGTAAGAATATCCGATCTTGGTAGAAGTTTGATACCTTCACCTTTACTATTAGTTTTGATTTATAAATTCGCACTAAGTCAATGAGGCATATAAACAGATATAAATACTATTTATCATACATGTTTATTTGTCAAATTAGCAGTTCCATTTATTGGACTATGGCAATGTATAACTTTACGATATATGCTCTATTTAGTCTAACAGTTTCGTTTTCTGTGCTTATTTTGTTCTAAATCTACCAATGCAGCCAACCATTAGTCCATATCTCAGTTACTATAGCTATCGTACTCGTTAGTACGATCTACTGATCCGCATAACATCTTAACTACTAGCATATCAATTTATATTTAACAACCGCTATTTTCTTGCGAACCACACACTACAATAAACAGCCTATATTAAAGTGAGATGGTAAATTATAATCTCTGATGATCACTGCAAATGATTTTACTCATTGATCAAATCCTCAATACTTTATTGAAGCTATCATCGTTTCTATAAGAATTTGAATTAATGCCATTAAAGTTAATTAAGCCTTAAATAATCCAATCACCTGCGACAACTTGCAAAGTCTAGGGACCAGCTGTAACTGACCAATATGGCCTTTATTCATAGCTTGATTCCAAATACGCTTGAAATTTATATGTCTGAAGCCAGTATTAACATAGTATTGAGTTTGAAGTATCGATATTATTTCCAAAACGCCACTGACAATTAAGTGATAATATATGGTAAAGAAGGAAATAGGTATAAATATTTATTTTAATGCATTTATTGCCCTCTTAGCCGTCAATAATTACACTATAGTTACTTTATCCTTATAATAAAGTGTCCCTAATTACCAATAATTATACTTGAAGTGTAGAACAGATTTGAGTACTAAGCCTATAATCACGTTGTATAATAAATCGCAAAAGTCACAGTAATTATTTCAGCTAGTTACAGTAGCAATCTGAAGAAAGATTTGCTCTTGATGTAAATTAATTCGACGGGCTTTATGTAGTAATTCTATAATATTGATATTACGAAACGATGCACTTGTATCACGTTAGAAGTTTGACCAATTGTAATGTCTAAAATTTAGAGTCAGTGTATTGGGAATCTAAGGATTAAAATCTTTCTTTAAAGCTAACATTTTAATATATTATGAAATCTTAAATAATCCCGTGGCATTAAACTAAGATAAGAAGTTGGAAGATCTCTAAAGTATAATTAGTTAAGCTACTCGTAATTTCTGGCTTCGATTAAATCGAATCTACATACGAAATACTTAATTAGAGCTAAATATCCCTACTATTGAAACACTTATCCTTTTTTTCAACAGCAGATGCTAAATTAAAGTTCATGAATTTAAAAGCAATGGCGATAACGTCTACGAAATTTTACTAAAATCACAATCCAAGACTAGATAAGGAGCGACCATACTAATCTCTAATTTCCATATTTTCTCTATTGTAAATTGATAAAGTACTGTGCACACAGGGTTGATTAAGATAATGTATAACTCCTAGTTATGTATGCGTGCATGCACATGTCAATACCCTAGGGTTACCTGCAATTTCTTAGATTGGTTCTTGGTGATGAATTTTGGACTGAAGACGGTAATTCATCCAATGTTTGACAGTAAGGCAAGTTTCTATCCAGCAGATGTAAAATAAAATAAGGAATTAAAGAAAGTAAAAGATAAATAATAATTAAAAAATAAGTAATAAATAATATAATGATGCTAAAAGATATTTCGAGATATTTCGCAAAAATGGATATCTCAAATTATTGCAAATAATGATATTATAAGTCTAATTAGTTCTTAAATTATATGTTCCCTTAGTTTTTTTCCAATAGAAGTCTCTAAGGTACCTTATTTTTATTTAAGGCGCCATAGAACTACTATAATGTAACTATCTGGTATAGTTTGATGGGATAGACTTAATCGCTAGATGCTTTAAAATCTTGTAAGATTGTACTGAGAGGTTAAGCATAACAATGTGAACTAATTTATTAAAAAAGGGCTGTTTGCAGTATCTAAAATTAATAAAATAACGAACGTGTTACGAAATAGCGAATCTCAGGATCTTTCTGGTTAAGCTTTGCTTTTATTAAATATGTTTATTCTTTTAATCAGATCTGACAGATATTTAAAACTGGTTGTATCATACAAGTTGAGCTTAATTATTTGATTGAAATAGCAATAAATTGGCGTATTTCTCATTTCTTTTATTATTGAATGTGAATAATGCGCCTAATCTGTATATTTTATTACTAAACTAATTCATAATAGAATGCACGCAATAATCTGATTGAGTTGGCCATAAATTGCCATAGTTATTTATTCCTCTTCAATTTCCCAACTTAATTCAATGTAAGCAAATGCAATCAGTATGGTTTTATAGTATTCAAAAGTCATTATATTCGTAAGTAGAAGCTACACTGTCACAAAGGCCAAAAGACCCTATCTGTACTATAAATTGATTTTTAAGCAGTTAATTTACACATTCAAAGTCTTGAGCATACACAATTACTTCAGTGACTTTGAATAGAATATAATAAAGCACTAATAATTTCATATAAATATCTAGAACAAAGTGAAGGCTGAGATAAATTCTACTGAGCATTCATAAACGTAATAGTCGAGCATGTTTCAAATTGTCTAGCCCGATTGTTGCATATGTTATGGTGTTATGAACAATGAAGGCATCACTAAATGCAATTTTATTTTCATATGCCAGACTTTATGATAGCATAAAACTAGTGAAATCTTACCTGGTACTTTCCAATTTTAAAACTGTGTGATTTGCACTGTCCCCAGAAAATAGCTTGACAATCTATTAAAGTGGTAATTTTGCATTAAGTTGAAATACATTACTGATACGTTAAATATGTATAAATAAATTTTAAAGCTATAAATGGAGATCTTTTCCTTATTCGTAAGTAAATTTTTATGACCCTAATTAAATGAAGTAACCTTATTATGAAGGAGACGTTAACTAAGTAAAGAGATCAGAAAGTATAGACTTCATAATTGCATCAATATACTCGTTTCTTGTGCGCATATAATATTAATCAAATATTATAGTACTCATAACAACTTTGAACTAGTGGCATAAGGATTTCTATTATAAATTTTTAAAATTAATTTTTTTCTCGCTGATTTATCTTGAAATCTATTGTTATCCTGACTTAGCAATCCTTCAAAAAACGAAGCATAAATCATATCTAGACTTTCTCAGACAAGGCACATAACATCTTGATCATACGCACAAAAGTTGTAAGCCGTATGATCATGACAGTAAATGAATATGCAGCTACTAACACTAGCTTCGAATTACATTTACTCGATCATAGCAATACGTGACAAATTATTGGGAAGTTTAATATCGATCTTGATATAACGTAATCTTAACAGATAATAAACAACTACTGATTTGACGTTTTTGGTATTCAAGAACTAATATTTCATTTTCAACGGTATCTGTAGAAGCTAGCACTATACTTCAAGATAATATAAAGCCAATAAATATGATATCGATTCAATTAAATCATATACTCGTAAGAAGAATTCCACTGACGCTATATTGTAATTGATATATTAAATATTTAAGTAAAGTTATCAAAATATATTTAAAGCTTTCAGTTATGTAATCACGACCAACTATGTAAGTCTAGAATAAAAGGATTAAAAAATTCATGAAAATAAACTCAATGTTCTATAGCATACAGTTTTTTGGATGTCTTTCGTTAGCTGTGGAGAAATATCAAAGTTTCCTGTCTCCCTTAAGGAATTGAACTCCAGATTTTTGATAACCAAGCTGCAATTCCAGTGAAGTCGTTTTATAGGGCTATTGGTTGCACCTTCAATAGGAAAATAATTCATACGATTTTACGAATGTAAAAATGTTGTGGTTATAACAAGACCCAAATTTATCTGTGTTATAAGATGCCGTTAAGCTTCGCAAGAGATAATTCAATGATTAGCAATTTAACCAGTTTTGGTAGCGTAATTGATATTCTTATTATTGTTATCTAATAATTAAATGATTATCACATAACCGAATACATCTTAAATTATTAGAAAAAAGTTTGTAGTTTGTAATACATAATATCTCTTATAATTAATATTACCTAATATATCCTAGCTGCATGTATATCAATCAGTGTAATATACCAACGAATTAACGTGACAAAAAGGATTTTTTATTCAAAATGTATAGAGTATTTCAGTTAAATTATAACATTTAAGACTTGTTAATTAATTAATCTAATTGTAAAATTCCTCAAATAATTTTACAGACAGGATTACTAACCGGCACTTGTTAGTCCCAGGAGCACTAATAGTAAAATTGCAATCATTTTTCTCAATGCGCTCATATTTTGGCTTTCTTTACTGCGGTGATTATTGTAGCATTAAGAGAAATGAAAATAAATCTTGAGTAAGATCGCAAGCCCTAAAATATCGTCGTTACTGTACTGTAGCGCATATAGATTTCTTATCATACATGCCCTTATATGTATACAACTGGTCTGCTTTGGTGGAATAATTCATTTGAAAATGACTATTTGACGTTAATAATAGATTATCTTGAAATGAAAAGAGTTCAAAGTTTAAAATTTGATGACGCTTGACAAGAAGACTTTAGCGAAATACAAAACATCCTTGATATTGGTAAAATACGGGTAATTCAGTACGAATAGTTATTCATATACGTATAATTCTCATTTAATTAATGAATAGTGAATGAAAACTAGCTCAATTGAGGCATTAGATATTAAAATTATATAATAGATAGAACGACAGTTATATTCATCCATTCTCCTTTTAAGTATAGCCAACAATGACACGCAGACATTTCAAATAGAAGAGCTAAACTCTTTTGTTGTTAAGGTTAAATATTGATGGATACTATTCCATGCGAAACCGTTTTTAGCCTCAATTAAGCTAATTAATTTAAAGATATTTGTTAGTCTACCCATTCCTAAATTATTAGCGATGCATGATACTTGCTACCAAAATTAGCTGCTGGAAGGAATTCTGAAAATTCAATTTTAATATGGAGTTAGGTAGTTAGGATTGTAGATCTCACGAATGCTTATTGGCTAGAATCATGTAAATACACGTAAAGCATTCTTTACAATTTCTGTCAATTTTTAAGCTAATAAAAGGAATAAGCCATATCCTGGTGTATTTGCTTTTGACATATTGCCATAATCATTGTAAAGCAGAAATTATATTAAATGACCCATTTGCGTAAGGTTACAAATATTGAGTTGCTAGATGATAGATTTTGCAGAGATTAAATTTTCAGAAGTTAGTCTTCCGACGCTGTTACAGTGGTATGGAAATGTTCCGTGATAGGACATATCAGAATCTGACTATTTTGTATTTTTAGTCATTAGACGTCTGTGTTCGTAAATACCGTTGTCATTAGGCGGTGTTTCATTAGGCAGCACTAGGTAAAATTAGCTATTGATTCATAGGTAGGTTTCAATGTTTATATCACTAACTAGGATATCTAAACTATTGTAAAAGAGTATATAAATGCGGTATATCGCACAGTAAAGTTAGTTCTTAACAATTAGTGTTTAACGTATAATATGAGGGGTCGAAGTCTTTGTGTAGTCTAATATTATATAATAATTATAGTAAAAAAGTTCATGATAGAGTAGATATTGCTCCCTGATACGCGGTTCAGGGGATTGACCTATTGATCGTGCATTACTTTACCTTGTAGCAAAGCTGTTTTGTCGCAGACACTAATAACGAATAAAGCTTTTACTTGAGGGTAATTCTGCGGTATATGGAATAGAGCACGATGCATTTACGCTGAAATTTCATTTCATCATGTTTTAGCTTCCGCAAAAGCTTATCCAATCAATATAGAGACGTAGGCCTTTATTCACGCGATATCCTTAAACATTTATATCTGTTTCAAGAATATGATATCAAAAAAGTTAGAGAATCGATCTTCTTAAATTTGTACGATAAATTACTTATTATGACATTTAAAAGAATTTTAATTAAAAAACTTAAACTTGGCCGTCGTAAAGAAATTACGGTACTTAACAAATTAAAATCTGCATTAGCTTATTGAACTTTGGTAACGTAATATCATTACAGTTTTCTTTCTAAACATGTAATTATACTAAATTCTTTTAGGTATAGACTCGTCAGGTGAAATTGGAAAAAAAATCGAAGGAAATCAAATTCATTATATTTCTAGTTCGCATTCACTACTCGTATTAAATATTTAAGAGCTGGTTAACACTTAGAGACCATATCTTAGTTTTTTCTAATTATAAAGCTTCTTGAATTTGGTAAAATATTCATTAGTTAATCAAATTAATTCTGATGGATGATGAAAGCCTTGTCTTATGATGTGAAATAAAGACTAATTCATCCTATAAACTACTCAAATAGACTTATTAAACAACATCAAAATTTAGGAATATTAAATGAAAGTTAGTTTATTACTTAATAGGGTTAGAAACAATCTTTAACATAGTCAAAAATCTAACAACGCATCTACCTATAATTCTGCTACTAGCAATCCTGAATCGTAACACAAAACGATAACTTTTATAGATTCTTTAATAGCCTAATTTACAGTTATTTACTTAAATAATCCTTAATTTAATTCTGACATACAAGATATTGAATCTTCCTGTATTAATGATTTATATCAATCATAGGGCATTGATGTAATCGTCACTTTAGGTGCATACTTATTACTAGTCTTTAACAATTTTACTCTTTCTAACAAATTCCTTTAATGGACTAATATTGTTCACAATCGAGATTTAAATTCTATATCCTCTATAATTCTCTACAGCTAATTACTAAACCTGCAGAAATTGTCTAGTACTAATACTGTTTTTATTTACAAAATACGCGGTTTCTATTTAAATGGGAATATTTGAGTTGAGTTATTATGAAAAGCTATAGATGTGTCTACGTTTATAAAATTTCTGTCTTTACGGTACATTGTTGTGTATTTAACGTAGAGTAAAAGAGCGTTTAAGTCAGTAGCTCCAAATAAACCTAAACTTTATGTTTCTTTCTCGCTGAGCATAAATTTTGAAACCTTGATTTTGGTATCCCTAGCTAAATTTAATCGAGTCGAAATCATCTGCGTGATAAGTAAAGTAGATGAATAGGAGTAGGGCTTACAATCATTGTTAAGGCAATTATTAATTCTAGCCATATGAATAGGACCCTTTCTATTTAAATTATCTTAAACAATGGGCTGCTTACTTGATAAAATGAATTGTAATCCTTAACAACTAAGCTGATGTAATTACGTACTGTAGTAATCGATAGATTCTAAGTCGATTAACATTTATTATTGAGAAAAAATACGCGTAATGTTACCCGTTATAATTCATTGATATTTTGATGATCAATTGCTAAAATTTATCGCCAAATATGGAATCAAGATACAATCTTTATACCTTATTCAGGAGTCTAGACTACTATGGTGAATAGATTCAAGTTTTTAGGTCACAATTATCTAAATAGAAAGAATTTTTGTCACAAACCAGCTTCGTGACATGGATAACGTAAAATAAATCTCGAAATTACTATAGTCTCCTGGATTCAGTATCATTTAACTACCTCACAAGAATTTAGACGCCTTTGATTCTACGTTAAACTCAACTAGACAATTGAGAACTACTTTATTCAACTATCTGACGAGCTTACATACCCTTCTACAGCAGCTAACATTCACGAGTCATCTTATAAAAATACTTAGGTGAGAACATCTACTAACTAATTTTTCACAGTCGGACTTCGGTATGTCCATTCACAGAATCATTTCAGTGCACATTACAGCACAGCATTAAATCTACTGTAACACATTTATAGTTAGAGTAATTCCTATTGTAAGTAACTAATTGTAATATATTATCACTATATTATATTAACCAAATTTAGATAGCTATTTCTTCACGTTATTTCGTACCGTGACACTTTTATAAGCTTAAATTAGAATAGTGTAATTATTTCTAAAGTATGCCTATAACTTGTATCAATTGCTGTATCCCTTAGCAACAATTATCATACAAAAATTTGTTCGTGAATAACAGTAAAAATTTTCAAGTTTACTGATTTTATAAATAAAGTCTTAGACAATGATGCTAATAATTTGTAGTATAATAAATTTTACTGATTGCAGATAAATTTGTATACCATAATTCGAGTAGGAGAGTATTATTATGAAGGCTAACCTTGTTAGTTGACGAACAGTATTATGTCAGTTGTCGACTATTCAATATGATAGTTCATCGAGGTAAAAATTCAATTTAGGTACACCTAAAATATCCATGACCAAATACATAAGTTAAGCTTCGTCTAAGATTGATTATATTATTATTTCATCTACGAAAAATGTAGAACATTGGCTATATTCGAGTTTTTGACCAATTGTTTGATGGCTCATACATAATATTTAAAACTTTATGATTTCATTGGCCTCGGTCTAAATTGATACTTATTTCAGCTTAAGGTGCCTTAAAGATTCTCTGCTAACCTACCCTACGAGAAAACAGTTGATAAATACTATTATAAATGCTCGCTGAAATAATGAGCAGGTCTTTTCAATACAACGATTTTGATAGATCAAACTTTTAGAATCTAAAATTTAAGTTGTTTTATCATTGACTCTCTACCAAATTATTTACTGAATAGATTTAAATTGATATCAGTTACGGATTATACTAATAATAATTAATATAGCGTTTACTTGTGTGATTATTAGTGTGCCTAATATATAACCAACGTTAAGTTCTAAAAGTAGTCATATTTTCTTATTCTCCAGACTATGAAATTATTTCATATAGTATGCACTTGAATTCGTACCGGTCTAGATTTTTATGAATAATTTATCCTGTATTTCTTTTTGTGATTTTCGAGATGCCTTAATATGCGAAATACTTTATATCTAAATAGACGTTGAGCGAAAGATATCTTGAAATTAAAAGAACCAACTACTTCAAAAAAGAAACTAGCAGGTAGCTATTTGATTTAATGTATTTAACTGTGAATGATTAAATCATTACGAAATATTAAGCAATCTTAGCTTCCACTTTATGTTGTTAATAATAAATTAGCTTCTCCATTGATTAAAAATATGCACTACATTTATATCCGCGAAATTTAGTGGCGAAATGCAACTTAAAATAAGTACGCCATACGGTGAAATTCCAGATTTGAAGCGGGCTTCACTATGACAGATTCTGTGCCTTGACCTTTCCGTATTTATTCGGTTTTTATTTATTAATAAAAGCTTCATATTAGCTGCGCTAGCAATTTGATCAATTAGTTACATTTTGTAAATAAGCTACCCTTAGTATTTGCAAAACATCTCCATTAAAATATCTACGTGCTACGTAAGTATAATTTATCATTTACTTAGCTGCTAAGGTGCTTTCCAATTTAATATAACACTAAAATAAAAGCTGCAATCAATAATGATCTCTAGAAAGAAGACCAAATAACTTATCGCTATTATAATATAAAATGCAACATAACTGTTTCTTTTCTAATCGTATGTAGCTCAGTGATAGAGAGAAAAGCAACAGCACTTTAACATCGAAGTCAAAAACTAAACTTTAGCATACATTAAATATATAAGACTGGATCGATCTGTTTTATTTCAAACATAAACAAATTGAATCAAAAGAAATATAACTTTAAAGGCAGCTGTTTATACCATAGAATCATCAAAGTAAAGTTTAACTATCAAAATAAGTAACTCACATTGGTAATTTTGTATACTATCCACCAACTTATTATAAATTAAAAATTAAGGCACTATGTAATAGGTAATATTTGTCACAAAGTCCGAAATTTTAATTGTCAACTTTTAAATGCATCAAATATTGAAGCCGCTGGTAATGCTATTGAATTTTTTTAAAATTTCAAGCTAGCAGGCAACGAATGCATAATAAATTTATTCAATTCATATGAATTATTTAGAAAAAGATTTGTCTGACCTGTAACTAAGCATCGGAAGATAATACTGTCCAGTTAATAAACAGTATTAATTTTTGAGTAGAATTCTTCTATATTGGTCAATAAATCTAGCTAAATACTGTTAGCTTAAACAGACATTGATAAAAATTAAATAATTTTCAAGAATTCCACCGAGATTTATTAACTTTATCTTTAACTAGCTATTTTGTCATAGTTAGGAAATTAAATCCATTAACTGCTGATTATTAGTTGTTTTTGATTTTCGAATGCACTGCTTCCAGACAACAGTAAAAAATACACTAATGATTAATGTGCCAATTAAACCCGCAACAACATATATTATAGCAAATTGATTGGATTGATTGCAATTAGGGATTCTCCGACAAGGTGCGTTGCCAGACATATCCATAAAACTATGAAAAGCTGGAGTGCAGCAAGAATCATTACAATTGCTTTGATATCCGCAATCGCATTCTTCTCCTTCATCTATAATTCCGTTACCGCATATTGGATAATGCTGATTAATTAAGCACCCACGCTGCTTATTCCAACCTTTTGTGACGATGGAATGATAAATTGCTTGTCGACTACACGGAGAAAATAAATAATTATTCATTTTTTCCCCACTAGAAACTGCTGCATGCATAAGATAAAACCCTTTTTCGCCAGTCGGTGAACATAACTTGGTAAAGTTATCGTGTTTAGAACCAAATATATGGCCAATTTCGTGGGCTGCAATCATTTCACGTAAAGGATAGATTAAAGTTTTACTTAGTCGAGACACTGATAATAAACCTACGTTAGAACTGGACAGAACTCCATTGTCTTCATAATGATATTTAGTACAGATTCCTTCGTCAATTTTGTAGCCACTATTTGCAATTCCTGTCACTTGCTGCTTGAAATGATGATCTATGAATAGAAATCCCATACAGTATTGACTGTAGTTATAATAGGCCGTCCAATTATTGAAGTAATATGTTGGATTCGCTATCGGATCCAACCGACTAAAATTCGTTTTTGCTGAAATAGATTGGATAGCAATGCCAATGCTGTCGGCTTGTCCATCGCCATTAAAGTCAGTCTTCCTGAAGATTTGATTAACGCCTTGCAGTAATACCGAAATACCAATAAGAGCATGAAATGGATCGCCATAGCGTTGAAGAACATGCCGATCAATATCAATACGTGCCAAACAGGTATTATTGATATTGTTAAAATTATGATTCTGCTGTCTAGCTTGCCTCGTATTTAAATGATGATTGTAAGATGCAAAAGATGAAAATAACGGATCATGTAACCATCTGTCGGAAGATTGAACATCCCTAGAAGCTCGAAAGCGTGAACTAATATCGATGTTGCGATAGATGATGAACTGATTACCGTTGCTTGCTAATGAAGGAAAGAATTTTGCGTATTCGACGTAGTATTTAACACGATCAAGAGTGAAGACGCCTTGAAACTGACCAGAATTATAGATGTATCCAAATGCTTCCGTTTCAGGATGTGATTGGATTGAGCCATATACAAAATGTGATCGATCAAAGGAAGCTATGGTGCTAGGATCAAATTCTAATACTAAATCAGAATGAAATAGTAGTGACTGACTATGTAAGACTAACTTAAATACTCGATTATAAGCTTCGACTTGCAATTCAAACTGATAAACGTTGCTATGCTGATTGGAAGAATTGAACAGTGCTTTAGAATAAGAAGTAAACTTAGGAACTTGATAATCCTTAAGATAGGCAACCTTACCACTTGAGCATAGAAAAATGTCACAGCTGATTATCGTTATGACGAGGAGGAGCGATGATTTAATCATGGTAAAATAACCAGTTAAGATTATATTTTCAAAGTGCGAAATTAAGAGCAATGAAGGCAGCAGTAAAATTTAAAAGCTTGATATCAGCGATAAAATTGGCCTAGCCTACTTATAATGATTCGCGTAAGAATTTAGGAATTTACTAAGTATATCACCGGATCTTGGTACAATGTTGCTGTGGCTTTTAATCCTGAAAGAAGTTATTCGATCAATCTGAGCAATCTTATAATTTACGAATAATAAATATAAGAACAACATTGAAAATTTAAAATAAAAGTTTGAATAAAACATAAAATTATATAAATATGATACAATTTGATAAATTAAGGTCTAACTTACAAAAGTTGAATTTGCTATAATTAACTATTTATTCCAATTGACGATATCAGATTAACATTTAATGAAGCAGCTGCAGACGTTGATCATGAAATCGGTGAATAATTGATGTTTTTGAAGACAGAAACTTCCTTTGGTATCAGAAATAGCCCAGTAAAATACTTTGTTTAAATGAGATATCGAAATTCACATTTCTTTGCAAAGTATACATCACTCTAACGTTTAATAAAGTTCAAATAAGGATACTATTAAATCAAAGATTTCGAAAACCTAACTTTTCTTATCGATTTATTCAGGTATTTCATTAGCAGGTGATAATGAATGAGAACATGATAAGAACTACAAGTTAATTCTGGTAATGCATTTTGGCATTAATGCAGCCCGAGGTTGATTTAAAATTTGTGAAATTGAGTAGAGTTAAAGTCGTTTCATTGATTGCAAATTGGATAATATTATGAGCAGACATTAAGAAATTCTATATTAACAACTTCGTTTTAGCATTCCTTTCGCCACAACGTAAAAAATTGCGTTATGATACCAAGTGAGGTAACTTTTACTTGTTCCAGAATATCGTGAACTCGATTTTGAATAATTAAATGAAGCGCGATGTAAATATTTCTATATAACCTGAAAAAGCATATTAATTAACACCTGGCCTACGCATATGTCACGCATGATTACTCAGTTGGTAAAATATATTTCGAAAATATTTTAAAGTTAAGATCAATGGATGTAAATACTATTATCAGATCGCTTCATCGATTACTCAAACGAACGAAATGACGGAAAATAATCATGTTCGGTTAATCAATTTTACTTATTTTCTCAAGTAAAATTTCGATAATCATAGTTCCATCCAAAACATTATCTCTGTTACCTAGATTAGAATAAAATTTTCTGTTCATAAATCCAAAAACAACTGCAAGTAGTCTACTGAAGCATAGTTAAGACTGCATTCTGTATATGTGTCAAATTTTTTTGACAGAGATTCGTTTTCAAACTGAAAACTACCATAAAGCCTTATGAAGCCTCAATAGCCCAATATATTCGATTCTTAATCAATTAATAACCTGTTAACATATGAGAGGGGTTCAATCTTAAAAGCTTATGGAATGAAAGCCACAAAATCCGATCTATTAGGCATAAATAGTTCTGAACCCGTAATTATGAATTAATCAAGATTTATTAGGCTGTACTCTAGCTAGAGTAAATTGTAAAACATTTAAAGCATATTACAATATAATCCCTCTGAACACGCAAAAGATAATTTTTTAATTACGATCATAGACACATTGCCATTCATAGCTGTGCTATAAATCTCTAAATTCGATTTGCGTTACAAAGCAAACTATTCACTTTTTTTAAATAAAAGATTATCTCACCATTGGATCAATAGGCTTTACTAATTCTGATAAGGTCTCAGATTGAAATCGATAATAATAAGCTTTAACCCTATCTTAGACAAAAAATTGTTCTTGAGGCTATAATAAGTAAAGGATACCGACGTAAAATTGCAATGTGTAATAATGGGAAAGCGACCCTGATTGCTTTCTTTATCCATGCTTTAAGGTTATTATTCCAATATGAGATAATTCATGTTACAATATCAGTATGTCCTTTTTCGGTAAATTATTAAATCAGTATCCGTACAGCATATCACATCAAATAATATACTGAACTGTCTTTCTGTATCAGTTCCGTAGAAGATGCAGGTATGAAGTTGATCAACAATTTAAATTACGAATTTGAAAATACTACATAGGATTATTGAGATCCAATCATTATTTTTCTATACATTTATCACGCAAGCTTGACGTAAGTCAATAAAATAGATTTCCATGATTCCGCCGTTCTTTTTCGCCTATTTAATAATCAATACTGCTGCAATGTTTCCGTCCGTAAATAAAAAGGCGATAGCTGAATATAAACTGATTTCAATAATATTGATTAAACAAATATATTCTTAATGAAAAGTAAAAAAGTTTAAGGAAGCACCTTATGTAATATAATATTAATGAATACAATTTTTAGTCTGGCAAAATACTGTTCTTAAGAGGTTAAAATAAAATTGCCCTTATCTTGTAATGCATTTAGCTAAAGATAATTTTCTATTTATATTCTTAAATTTGCTTTTTACTGTTCTTAATTTATTAATATATTAATACCACATTTCCCCTTTAAGCTTATGATTGAACTATTACATTCTGATCATGATGCATAAGTAATCAAGCAGTTTTAAAGCACTCGATCGTCAGTATTTTATAGCGAAGTCTGTCGTCATAAAACTAGATGCACTAAGCAAACGAATATTCTATAACCGATGCTTCATTACGAATATCATTCTACTTAGTAGAAATAGAATCAAGTCGTACGCTTCCTCAAAATGGCAGAGTAGAAATTCTTATAAGATGATTCACCTATTTCACTGTCTGACGCCAAGTTCAGAAATGTATAACGAAATATTTATATTGACATTGCCGGACTTGAGCAATGCACTCTTCCAGATTTCTTCTCCTTAGATTTGTAGGATGCTGAAAGTTGCAATCCAATATTCTACCCACCGCTTTTTCAATTACAATACTGCATAGTAGAAAGGATCAACCTTATGTGTAGTAAGTTAGAATAGTAATAGCTACGATAGAGCCATGTTAAAGATATCTAAAATATAAATTGCATGGTAGCTTCAACATTTTCTTCCAGACTGGAAAGCAGTACATGATTTATTGATCTTTATTGAGAGCCACTGATGAAATTTGTTATGTAGGTGGTACAATGCGCTTAAAATAGTGTTAGTACACATTGAAGCTGCGAGGAGACTCTTATAACTAGTTTTCTACGTAATTCCTTCCGTTGACCCAGTTTAGTAAGCAAAAGCTTTCAGTACGAGTCTAATTGCTTGCAATGAGGATAATGAATGATGTGGGAAAGATAGCCCTCTTATTACGCTACAAGAGAAATAGATATAACTTAGAATAAAATGAAGGATGTGAAGTGATCAAACGAATGGTCATTTCTTTTTTCCGTTTTTTGATTAATTGAAGATTAACTATGAAAAGAAGAACTAGTGTAGTACGGTCTTAATATCACATACTCGTATATCAATGCACTATGATGGTTGATTATCATTGTGACAGTGTTATATACTGTATTACAGTAGAAATATCTATGCTAGGATTATTCTGTTAGCCTATCCTATTTAGTTAACTTCTAATTTGGATATACTGTGTTTTAATATAGCACTGACTTTTTATGACAGTGATACATATACTTATACTGAAATTAACGGTTATAATACGGAATGCAAATCATCTACATACAGTTCCAATCATTGTGATTGTAATTTACTTATGGTAGATTGCAAATTATCGTGGAAATGTTCCGTGATAGGACATATCGTGATCTGACTATTCTGTATTAGTCACCAGATGTCTATGTTCGTAAATACTGTTGTCTGCATTAAGGGAGCAGTAGCTAAAATTAATATCTAATTCAGTAAATAATTCCAAACTTAATCCTACTAACTATGACTCATAAACTATTGAGGAAGAGTATATAAATGCAGTATATCGTGTAATAAAGTGGATTCTTAAACTTAGCGTTTAACGTAAAATACGAGGCGTTTAAGTCTTTGTGTAGTCTGCTAATAGAGCAAAAGTGTTTCCGATAGTGCAGATATCGTTCCTTGATACGTGGTTCAAGGAATTGACTTATTGATCGTACATTACGTTTTCTTGTTGCAAAGCTGTTTTGTGACAGTCATAAATCAATATTACTCAAGTAACATTCACGCCTTCGAATAGAGTTGATAATTCGTTCAGGAACAAAACTCGATGTGAATCACAACTGCAGCCATGCTTGATTAATTATTTATAGCTTATTTATATTATCAATATCAGTCTTTGGCGTACATATATACGCATTCCACAGCGTCCTTGCATTCACAAGATAAAATCGAATAGTGTCCAAAAAGATAGCATAAATAAAGGTTACAGATCTATTATAAAAGTTTGCCAAAGATCTTTCCATAAAAATCTTGAATTTAGTTAAAATAAATAAAAACGAAGTAGTCTATATTTTCTCCACTGTATCAAAAAGAGTAAAACTTTTTAAGCAATGTGTAAATAAATAGTTTATAATTACGTTGAAGAAGCCATTTACAATTAAATATTCCCGATAAAGATTAAGGTTAAGACGTTTGATATGAAATTATATCAATTTGATACTTTGCTAGATTGAATATCAATCAGTATTTTGCGTGATTTATTCAGTTATATCAGTTAGCTAAATTTATTTTAATATTAATAAAAATAGAAGAGTCACGTTAGCTCTACTACCATCAAGTAGAATAGCTTTTTTCAAGTAATATATAAATAAACCGTTTAGACTAGTGTAAAAATTATCATCTGCAACTTAATATCATCCTTTATAAAGTTTAGGGCTACCGACCTGAAACTCCTTCGATTTTATTTTTCTTTGCTAAGATGAATGTCAATCTGTATTTCAAATTATTTATTCAATTATATCAGTTTCCATCTCACTACAGCCTTTTCTCTTCGTACAAAACTGTTCTAGATTGGTTTGTTTTAATTACAGCCTATTTTAAGTGCTGAAACTATTGCTGCTACTCAAGCAATCAAACCTTACTTGCTTTTAGGCGAATACTTATGTAGAAATTTTCATATTCCATTAAACGTATGAAGTAGTAATCAAAACAGATAGAAATATGATTATAGAATTAGTCATTAGTTTCTATTAAATTATTTAGCTAGAAATAAATCGCTCATTTTTTACTTATCATTTTAATGCATTTCTGGGCACCGTTTTTAGTTACAATCACATTAAAATAGGAAATTACTACAACGCTCGTGATGAACGTCTATTATAAAACTACGGTAAAGCCATAATCCAAAATTATCAAAAATGTACAATTACATGTCATTAACTAAAAGTTCATTGTGCAAGATAGCTATTCATAGGGATTACTTAGATTAAATCGATAAGTGACAAA